>NW_028227356.1:0-69297 GCF_978045245.1 Mus caroli
TTTCTCAACATATTCAGCTCCTACAGTGTATTATTCTCATTTTTTTGATTTTTTCACGGTTTCTCTTCTTATTCCAAATCCTACAGTGTGATTTTCTCATTTTTGGAATTTTTCAGGGTTTCTCACCATATTGCAGGTTCTACATTGTGATTTTTCTCATTTTTTGAATTTTTTCAGGGTTGCTCACCATATTTCAGCTCCTACAGTGTATTTCTGTCATTTTTTGTCTTTTTCATGGTTTCTCATCTTATTCCAAGTCCTATATTTTGATTTTCTCCTTTTTTGACTTTTTTAGGGTTTCTCACCATATTGCAGGTACTACAAGTTTGATTTTCTTATTTTTCGATCTTTCAGGGTTTCTCACCATATTCCAGGTCCTACTGTTTGATTTTCTCATTTTTAGACTTTTTAAGGGTTTCTCACCATATTCCAGGTACTACAGTGTGATTTTCTCATTTTTTTTGACTTTTTCATGGTATATCATCATATTCCAAGTCCTAGAGTGTGATTTTCTCTTTTTTCGACTATTTCAGAGTTTCTCACCATATTCCAGGTCCTACAGTGTGATTTTCTCGTTTTAAGACTTTTTCAGGGTTTCTCAACACATTCCAGGTACTACAGTGTGATTTTCTCATTTTTCGACTTTTTCAGGGTTTCTCATCTTATTCCAAGTCCTACAGTGTGATTTTCTCGTTTTAAGACTTTTTCAGGGTTTCTCAACACATTCCAGCTTCTACAGTGTATTTTCTCATTTTTTGACTTTTTAACGGTTACTCATCATATTCTAAATCCTACAGTGTGATTTTCGCATTTTTGAAATTTTCAGGGTTTCTCACCATATTGCAGGTACTACAAGTTTGATTTTCTTATTTTTTGACTGTTTAAGTGTTTATCACCATATTGCAGGTCCTACTGTGTGATTTTCTCATTTTGAGACTTTTTCAGTGTTTCTCACCATATTCCAGCTACTACAGTGTGATTTTCTCATTTTTCGACTTTTTCAGGGTTCCTCATCATATTCCAAGTCCTAGAGTGTGATTTTTCTAATTATTGACTTTTTCACGGTTGCTCACCATATTCCATCTTCTACAGTGTGATTTTCTCATTTTTCGACTTTTTCAGGGTTTTTCATCATATTCCAAGTTCTATAGTGTGATTTTCTCATTTTTTGACTTTTTCAGGGTTCCTCACCATATTCCAGGTCCTACAGTGTGATTTTCTCATTTTCGACTTTTTCAGGGTTTCTCACCATAATGGAGGTCAAACAAGTGTGAGTTTCTTATTTTTCGACTTTTTCAGGTTTTCTCACCATATTCCAGCTCCTACGGTGTATTTTTCTCATTTTTAGACTTTTTCACGTTTTCTCACAATATTCCTGGTCCTACTGCGTGATTTTCTCATTTTTCGACTTTTTCAGGTTTCTCACCATATTCTAGCTCCTTCAGTGTATTTTTCTCATTTTTTGACACTTCAGGGTTTCTCACCATATTGCAGATATGACAAATTTGATTTTCTTATTTTCGACTGCTTCAGGGTTTCTCACCATATTCCAGGTCCTACTGTGTGTTTTTCTCATTTTTAGACTTTTCAGTGTTTTCTCACCATATTCAAGGTACTACAGTGTTATATTCTCATTTTTTGACTTTTTCAAGGTTTTCTCATCATATTCCATGTCCTAGAGGGTGATTTTCTCTTTTTCGACTTTTAAATTGTTTCTCAACATATTCTAGGTCCTACAGTGTAATTTTCTCATGTTTTGACTTTTTCAGTGTTTCTCACCATATTGCAGGTCCTACAAGTCTGAATTTCTCATTTTTCGACTTTTTCAGAGTTACCATATTCCAGGTCCTACAGTGTGATTTTCTCATTTAAGATTTTTCAGTGTTTCTCAACATATTGCAGGTCCTACTGTGTGATTTTCTCTTTTTAAGACTTTTTCAGGGTTTCTTTTTTTTTTTTTGATTTTTAATATTTTTATTACATATTTTCCTCAATTACATTTCCAATGCTATCCCAAAAGTCCCCCATAGCGTCCCCCACTTCCCTACCCACCCATTCCCATTCTTTTGGCCCTGGCATTCCCCTATATTGGGGCATATAATATTTGCAAGTCCAATGGGCCTCTCTTTCCATTGATGGCCGACTAGGCCATCTTTCGATACATATGCAGCTAGAGACAAGAGCTCCGGGGTTCTGGTTAGTACATCATGTTGTTCCAACAATAGGGTTGCAGATCCCTTTAGCTCCTTGGGTACTCTCTCTAGCTTCTCCATTGGGAGCCCTGTGATACATCCAATAGCTGACTGTGAACATCCACTCCTGTGTTTGCTAGGCCCCGGCATCGTCTCACAAGAGACAGCTATATTGGGTCCTTTCAGCAAAATCTTGCTAGTGTATGCAATGGTGTCAGCGTTTAGAAGCTGATTATGGGATGGATCCCTGGATAAGGCAGTCTCTAAATGGTCCATCCTTTCATCACAGCTACGAACTTTGTCTCTGTAACTCCTTCCCTGGGTGTTTTGTTCCCAATTCTAAGAAGGTGCACAGTGTCCACACTTTGGTCTTCATTCTTCTTGAGTTTCATGCGTTTATCAAATTGTATCTTATATCTTGGGTATCCTAAGTTTTGGGCTAATATCCACTTATCAGTGAATACATATTGTGTGAGTTCTTTTGTGATTGTGTTACTTCACTCAAGATGATGCCCTCCAGGTCCTTCCATTTGGCTAGGAATTTCATAAATTCATTCTTTTTAATAGCTGAGTAGTACTCCATTGTGTAAATGTACCATAATTTCTGTATCCATTCCTCTGTTGAGGGACATCTGGTTTCTTTCCAGCTTCTGGCTATTATAAAGAGGGCTGCTATGAACATAGTGGAGCATGTGTCCTTTTTACCGGTTGGGACATCTTCTGGATATATGCCCAGGAGAGGTATTGCTGGATCCTCCGCTAGTACTATGTCCAATTTTCTGAGGAACCGCCAGACTGATTTCCAGAGTGGTTGTACAAGCTTGCAATCCCACCAACAATGGAGGAGTGTTCCTCTTTCTCCACATCCTTGCCAGCATCTGCTGTCACCTGAATTTTTGATCTTAGCCATTCTGACTGGTGTGAGGTGGAATCTCAGGGTTGTTTTGATTTGCATTTCCCTGATGATTAAGGATGTTGAACATTTTTTCAGGTGTTTCTCTGCCATTCGGTATTCCTCAGGTGAGAATTCTTTGTTCAGTTCTGAGCCCCATTTTTTAATGGGGTTATTTGACTTTACTGGAGTCCCACCTTCTTGAGTTCTTTATATATATATTGGATATTAGTCCCTTATCTGATTTAGGATAGGTGAAGATCCTTTCCCAATCTGTTGGTGGTTTTTTTGTCTTATTGATGGTGTCTTTAGCCTTGCAGAAGCTTTGTAGTTTCATGAGGTCCCACTTGTCAATTCTCGATCTACAGCACAAGCCATTACTGTTCTATTCAGGAATTTTTCCCCTGTGCCCATATCTTCAAGGCTTTTCCCCACTTTCTCCTCTATAAGTTTCAGTGTCTCTGGTTTTATGTGAAGTTCCTTGATCCACTTAGACTTGACCTTAGTACAAGGAGATAGATGGATGATCGTTCGCATTCTTCTACATGTTAACAACCAGTTGTGCCAGCACCATTTGTTGAAAATGCTGTCTTTCTTCCACTGGATGTTTTTAGCTCCCTTGTCGAAGATCAAGTGACCATAGGTGTGTGGGTTCATTTCTGGGTCTTCAATTCTATTCCATTGGTCTATTTGTCTGTCACTATACCAGTACCATGCAGTTTTTATCACAATTGCTCTGTAGTAGAGCTTTAGGTCCGGCATGGTGATTCCACCAGAGGTTCTTTTATCCTTGAGAAGAGTTTTTGCTATCTAGGTTTTTTGTTATTCCAGATGAATTTGCAGATTGCACTTTCTAATTCGTTGAAGAATTGATTTGGAATTTTGATGGGGATTGCATTGAATCTGTAGATTGCTTTTGGCAAGATAGCCATTTTTACAATGTTGATCCTGCCAATCCATGAGCATGGGAGATCTTTCATCTTCTGAGATCTTCTATAATTTCTTTCTTCAGAGACTTGAAGTTTTTATTATACAGATCTTTCACTTCCTTAGTTAGAGTCACGCCAAGATATTTTATATTATTTGTGACTATTGAGAAGGGTGTTGTTTCCCTAATTTCTTTCTCAGCCTGTTTATTCTTTGTGTAGAGAAAGGCCATTGATTTGTTTGAGTTAATTTTATATCCAGCTACTTCACCGAAGCTGTTTATCAGGCTTAGGAGTTCTCTGGTGGAATTTTTAGGGTCACTTATATATACTATCATATCATCTGCAAAGAGTGATATTTTGACTTCATCTTTTCCAATTTGTATCCCTTTGATCTCCTTTTGTTGTCGAATTGCTCTGGCTAGGACTTCAAGTACAATGTTGAATAGGTATGGAGAAAGTGGACAGCCTTGTCTAGTCCCTGATTTTAGAGGGATTGCTTCAAGCTTCTCACCATTTACTTTGATGTTGGCTACTGGTTTGCTGTAGATTGCTTTTATCATGTTTAGTATGGGCCTTGAATTCCTGATCTTTCCAAGACTTTTATCATGAATGGGTGTTGGATCTTGTCAAATGCTTTTTCCGCATCTAACGAGATGACCATGTGGTTTTTGTCTTTGAGTTTGTTTATATACTGGATTACGTTGATGGATTTCCGTATATTGAACCATCCCTGCATCCCTGGGATGAAACCTACTTGGTCAGGATGGATGATTGTTTTGATGTGTTCTTGGATTCGGTTAGCAAGAACTTTATTGAGGATTTTTGCATCAATATTCATAAGGGATATTGGTCTGAAGTTTTCTATCTTTGTTGGGTCTTTTTGTGGTTTAGGTATCAGAGTAATTGTGGCTTCATAGAATGAGTTGGGGTAGAGTACCTTCTGTTTCTATTTTGTGGAATAGTTTGTGAAGAACTGGGATTAGATCTTCTTTGAAGGTCTGATAGAACTCTGCACTAAACCCATCTGGTCCTGGGCTTTTTTTAGTTGGGAGACTATTAATGACTGCTTCTATTTCTTTGGGGGATATAGGGCTGTTTAGATCATTAACCTGATCTTGATTCAACTTTGGTACCTGGTATCTGTCTAGGAACTTCTCCATTTCATCCAGGTTCTCCAGTTTTGTTGAGTATAGCCTTTGGTAGAAGGATCTGATGGTGTTTTGGATGTCTTCAGGATCTGTTGTTATGTCTCCTTTTTCATTTCTGATTTTGTTAATTAGGATGCTTCCCTGTGCCCTCTAGTGAGTCTGGCTAAGGGTTTATCTATCTTGTTGATTTTCTCAAAGAACCAGCTCCTTGATTGGTTGATTCTTTGAATAGTTTTTCTTGTTTCCACTTGGTTGATTTCACCCCTGAGTTTGATTATTTCCTGCCGTCTACTCCTCTTGGGTGAATTTGCTTCCTTTTGTTCTAGTGCTTTTAGGTGTGTTGTCAAGCTGCTAATGTGTGCTCTCTCTAGTTTCCTTTTGGAGGCACTCAGAGCAATGAGTTTTCCTCTTAGAAATGCTTTCATTGCGTCCCATAAGTTTGGGTATGTTGTGGCTTCATTTTCATTGAACTCTAAAAAGTCCTTAATTTCTTTCTTTATTCCTTCCTTGACCAAGGTATCATTGAGAAGAGTGTTGTTCAGTTTCCACGTGAAGGTTGGCTTTCTATTATTTATTTTGTTATTGAAGATCAGCCTTAGTCCATGGTGATCTGATAGGATGCATGGGACAATTTCAATATTTTTGTATCTGTTGAGGCCTGCTTTGTGACCAATTATGTGGTCAATTTTGGAGAAGGTACCATGAGGTGCTGAGAAGAAGGTATATCCTTTTGTTTTAGGATAGAATGTTCTGTAGATATCTGCCAGATCCATTTGATTCATAATTTCTCTTAGTTTCACTGTGTCCCTGTTTAGTTTCTGTTTCCATGATCTGTCCATTGGTGAAAGTGGTGTGTTGAAGTCTCCCACTATTATTGTATGAGGTGCAATGTGTGCTTTGAGATTTACTAAAGTTTCTTTAATGAATGTGGCTGCCTTTGTATTTGGAGCATAGATATTCAGGATTGATAGTTCCTCTTGGAGGATTTTACCTTTGATGAGTATGAAGTGTCCCTCCCTGTCTTTTTTAATGACTTTGGGTTGGAAGTCAATCTTATCAGATATTAGAATGGCTACTCCATCTTGTTTCTTCATGCCATTTGCTTGGAAAATTGTTTTCCAGCCTTTCATTCTGAGGTAGTGTCTATCCTTTTCTCTGAGATGAGTTTCCTGTAAGCAGCAAAATGTTGGGTCTTGTTTGTGTAGCCAGTTTGTTAGTCTATGTCTTTTTATCGGGGAGTTGAGTCCATTGATATTAAGAGATATTAAGGAAAAGTAATTGTTGTTTCCTGTTATTATTGTTGTTAAAGTTGGCATTTTGTTCTTGTGGCTGTCTTCTTTTAGGTTTGTTGAGGGATTACCTTCTTGTTGTTTCTAGGCGTGGTTCCTGTCCTTGTATTGGTTTTTTTCTGTTGTTATCCTTTGAAGGGCTGGATTCGTGGAGAGATAATGTGTGAATTTGGTTTTGTCGTGGAATACTTTGGTTTCTCCATCTATGTTAATTGAGAGTTTGGCTGGGTATAGTAGCCTGGGCTGGAATTTGTGTTCTTTTAGTGTCTGTATAACATCCGTCCAGGATCTTCTGGCTTTCATAGTCTCTGGTGAAAAATCTGGTGTAATTCTGATAGGCTTGCCTTTATATGTTACTTGGCCTTTTTCTCTTACTGCTTTTAGTATTCTCTTTATTTAGAGCATTTGTTGTTCTGATTATAATGTGTCGGGAGGTATTTCTTTTCTGGTCCAGTCTATTTGGAGTTCTGAGGCTTCTTGTATGTTCATGGGCATCTCTTTCTTTAGATTTGGGAAGTTTTCTTCTATAATTTTGTTGAAGATGTTTGCTGGTCCTTTGAGTTGAAAATCTTCATTCTCATCCACTCCTATTATCCGTAGGTTTGGTCTTCTCATTGTGTCCTGTATTTCTTGGATGTTTTGAGTTAGGATCTTTTTGCATTTTACATTTTCCTTGATTGTTGTGCCGATGTTCTCTATGGAATCTTCTGCACCTGAGATTCTCTCTTCCATCTCTTGTATTCTGTTGCTGATGCTCGTATCTATGGTTCCATATTTCTTTCCTAGGGTTTCTATCTCCAGTGTTGCCTCATTTTGGGTTTTCTTTATTGTGTCTACTTCCCTTTTTAGTTCTAGTATGGTTTTGTTCATTTCCATCATCTGTTTGGATGTGTTTTCCCTGTTTTTCTGTAAGGACTTCTACCTGTTTGATTATGTTATCCTGTTTTTCTTTAAGGATTTGTAACTCTTTAGCAGTGTTCTCCTGCAATTCTTTAAGGGATTTTTGTGCTTCCTCTTTATTGTCTTCTGCCTGTTTAGCAGTGTTCTCCTGCATTTCTTTAAGTGTGTTATTAAAGTCCTTCTTGAAGTCCTCTATCATCATCAGGAGATATGCTTTTAAATCCGTGTCTAGCTTTTCCGGTGTGTTGGGGTGCCCTGGACTGGGCAAAGTGGGGGTGCTGGGTTCTGATGATGGTGAGTGGTCTTGGTTTCTGTTAGTAAGATTATTACGTTTACCTTTCGCCATCTGGTAATCTCTGGAGATAGTTGTTATCGTTATCACTGTTTAAAGATTGGAGCAGAAGCTGTGTTCCACTCACCAGAGTCCCAAAATCCTGCGGCGGGGGTCGTGGGTAGCTGGCGGGTGTCAGGCAACCCTGCGCTCCCGCTACCCCAGCGCTGATCCGGCCGGATGAGGCCTGTGGCCCTACTCAGGCCGGTTTCTGCTTCCCTAACTAATGCAGTCTCAGGTCCCGAGCACTTGGGTTGGAGCAGAAGCTGTGCTCCACTCACCAGAAGTCTTAAGATCCTGTGGCGGGTGTTGTGGGTAGCTGGCGAGTGTCAGCCGACCCTGCGCCCCAGCTGCCCTGGTGCTTTTCTGACCTGAAGAGGGTTGTGCTTTTTCAGGGTTTCTCACCATATTCCAGATCCTACTGTGTGATTTTCTCATATTTTTACTTTTTCTGTGTTTCTCATCATATTCCAAGTCCTACAGTGTGATTTTCTCATTTTTGGAATTTTTCAGGGTTTCTTACCATATTCCAGTTTCTACAGTGTTATTTTTCTAATTTTCGACTTTTTCAGTGGTGCTCACCATATTCCATCTTCTACAGTGTGATTTTCTCATTTTTCGACTTTTTCAGGGTTTCTCATCATATTCCAAGTCCTACAGTGTGATTTTCTCATTTTTTGACTTTTTCAGGGTTTCTCATCATATTCCAAGTCCTACAGTGTGATTTTTTCTTTTTTTGACTTTTTCAGGGTTTCTCATCATATTCCAAGTCCTACAGTGTGATTTTTTCATTTTTTGACTTTTTCAGGGTTTCTCATCATATTCCAAGTACTACAGTGTGATTTTTTCATTTTTTGACTTTTTCAGGTTTTCTCATCATATTCCAAGTCCTACAGTGTTATTTTCTCATTTTTTGACTTTTTCAGTGTTTCTCACCATATTCCAGGTCCTACAGTGTGATTTTCTCATTTTTTGACTTTTTCAGGGTTTCTCACCATATTGGAGGTTCTATAAGTATGATTTTCATATTTTTCGACTTTTTCAGGGTTTCTCACCATATTCCAGCTTCTACAGTGTATTTTTCTCATTTTTTGACTTTTTCACGGTTTCTCATCATATTCTAAATCCTACAGTGTGATTTTCTCATTTTTGGAATTTTTCAGGGTTTCTCACCATATTGCAGGTACTACAAGTTTGATTTTCTTCTTTTTTGACTGTTTAAGTTTTTCTCACCATATTGCAGGTCCTACTGTGTGATTTTCTCATTTTGAGACTTTTTCAGTGTTTCTCACCATATTCCAGCTACTACAGTGTGATTTTCTCATTTTTCGACTTTTTCAGAGTTTCTCACCATATTCCAGGTTCTACATTGTTATTTTTCTAATTTTTGACTTTTTCAGGGTTGCTCACCATATTCCATCTTCTACAGTGAGATTTTCTCATTTTTCGACTTTTTCAGGGTTTCTCATCATATTCCAAGTCCTACAGTGTGATTTTCTCATTTTTTGACTTTTTCAGGGTTTCTCACCATATTCCAGGTCCTACAGTGTGATTTTCTCTTTTTTTAACTTTTCAGGGTTTCTTACCGTATTCCAGGTTCTACATTGTCATTTTCTCATTTTTTGAATATTTCAGGTTTTCTCAACATATTCCAGGTCCTACACTGTCATTTTCTAATTTGCGACTTTTTCAGAGTTTCTCACCATATTCCATGTACTACAGTGTGATTTTCTCATTTTTTGACTTTTTCAGTGTTTCTCACCATATTCCAGATCCTACTGTGTGATTTTCTCATATTTTTACTTTTTCTGTGTTTCTCATCATATTCCAAGTCCTACAGTGTGATTTTCTCATTTTTTGACTTTTTCAGGGTTTCTCATCATATTCCAAGTCCTAGACTGTGATTTTTCTAATTTTTCGACTTTTTCAGATTATATCACCATATTCCTTTTACTACAGTGTTGTTTCTCATTTTTTGACTTTTTCAAGGTTTCTCATCATATTCCAAGTCCTAGAGTGTGATTTTTCTAATTTTTCGACTTTTTCAGATTATATCACCATATTCCTTTTACTACAGTGTGATGTTTCTCATTTTTTGACTTTTTCAAGGTTTCTCACCATATTCCATGTCCTACAGTGGGATTTTCTCATTTTAAGACTTTTTCAGGGTTTGTCACCATATTCCAGGTACTACAGTGTAATTTTTTTATTTTAGACTTTTTCAGTGTTTCTCACCATATTCCAGGACCTACTGCGTGATTTTCTCATTTTTCGACTTTTTCAGGGTTTCTCACCATATTCCAGGTCCTACACTGTGATTTTCTCATTTTTCGACTTTTTCAGGGTTTTTCACTATATTGGAGGTCCTACAAGTGTGATTTTCTTATTTTTCGACTTTTTCAGGGTTTCTCATCATATTCGAGCTCCTACAGTGTATTATTCTCATTTTTTGACTTTTTCACGGTTTCTCATCATAATCCAAATCCTACAGTGTGATTTTCTCATTTTTGGAATTTTTCAGGGTTTCTTACCATATTCCAGTTAGTACAGTGTTATTTTTCTAATTTTCGACTTTTTCAGTGGTGCTCACCATATTCCATCTTCTACAGTGTGATTTTCTCATTTTTCGACTTTTTCAGGGTTTCTCATCATATTCCAAGTCTTACAGTGTGATTTTCTCATTTTTTGACTTTTTCAGGGTTTCTCATCATATTCCAAGTCCTACAGTGTGATTTTTTCATTTTTTGACTTTTTCAGGGTTTCTCATCATATTCCAAGTACTACAGTGTGATTTTTTCATTTTTTGACTTTTTCAGGTTTTCTCATCATATTCCAAGTCCTACAGTGTTATTTTCTCATTTTTTGACTTTTTCAGTGTTTCTCACCATATTCCAGGTCCTACAGTGTGATTTTCTCATTTTTTGACTTTTTCAGGGTTTCTCACCATATTGGAGGTTCTATAAGTGTGATTTTCATATTTTTCGACTTTTTCAGGGTTTCTCACCATATTCCAGCTTCTACAGTGTATTTTTCTCATTTTTTGACTTTTTCACGGTTTCTCATCATATTCTAAATCCTACAGTGTGATTTTCTCATTTTTGGAATTTTTCAGGGTTTCTCACCATATTGCAGGTACTACAAGTTTGATTTTCTTCTTTTTTGACTGTTTAAGTTTTTCTCACCATATTGCAGGTCCTACTGTGTGATTTTCTCATTTTGAGACTTTTTCAGTGTTTCTCACCATATTCCAGCTACTACAGTGTGATTTTCTCATTTTTCGACTTTTTCAGGGTTTCTCATCATATTCCAATCCTAGAGTGTGATTTTTCTAATTTTTCGACTTTTTCAGAGTTTCTCACCATATTCCAGGTTCTACATTGTTATTTTTCTAATTTTTGACTTTTTCAGGGTTGCTCACCATATTCCATCTTCTACAGTGAGATTTTCTCATTTTTCGACTTTTTCAGGGTTTCTCATCATATTCCAAGTCCTACAGTGTGATTTTCTCATTTTTTGACTTTTTCAGGGTTTCTCATCATATTCCAAGTCCTACAGTGTGATTTTCTCATTTTTTGAATTTTTCAGGGTTTCTCACCATATTCCAGGTCCTACAGTGTGATTTTCTCTTTTTTTAACTTTTCAGGGTTTCTTACCGTATTCCAGGTTCTACATTGTCATTTTCTCATTTTTTGAATATTTCAGGTTTTCTCAACATATTCCAGGTCCTACACTGTCATTTTCTAATTTGCGACTTTTTCAGAGTTTCTCACCATATTCCATGTACTACAGTGTGATTTTCTCATTTTTTGACTTTTTCAGTGTTTCTCAACATATTCCAGGTCATACAGTGTGATTTTCTCATTTTTCGACTTTTTCAGGGTTTCTCACCATAATGGAGATCAAACAAGTATGAGTTTCTTATTTTTCGAATTTTTCAGGTTTTCTCACCATATTCCAGTTCCTACAGTGTATTTTTCTCATTTTTAGACTTTTTCACGTTTTCTCACAATATTCCTGGTCCTACTGCGTGATTTTCTCATTTTTCGACTTTTTCAGGGTTTCTCACCATATTCCAAGTCATTCAGTGTGATTTTCTCATTTTTTGACTTTTTCAGAATTTCTCACCCTATTGGAGGTCCTACAAGTGTGAATTTCTTATTTTTTGACTTTTTCAGGGTTTCTCACCATATTCCAGCTCCTTCAGTGTATTCTTCTCATTTTTTGACTTTTTCGGGGTTTCTCACCATATTGCAGATATGACAAATTTGATTTTCTTATTTTTCGACTGCTTCAGGGTTTCTCACCATATTCCAGGTCCTACTGTGTGATTTTCTCATTTTTAGACTTTTTCAGTGTTTACTCACCATATTCAAGGTACTACAGTGTTATTTTCTCATTTTTTGACTTTTTCAGGTTTTCTCATCATATTCCAATTCCTACAGTGTGATTTTCTCTTTTTTCGACTTTTAAAGAGTTTCTCAACATATTCCAGGTACACCAGTGTAATTTTCTCATGTTTTGACTTTTTCAGTGTTTCTCACCATATTGCAGGTCCTACAAGTGTGAATTTCTCATTTTTCGACTTTTTCAGAGTTACTCACCATATTCCAGGTCCTACAGTGTGATTTTCCCATTTTAATATTTTTCAGTGTTTTTCACCATATTCCAGGTCCTACTGCCTGATTTTCTCATGTTTTTGACTTTTTCAGAGTTTCTCACCATATTCCAAGTCCTACAGTGTGATTTTCTCATTTTTTGACATTTTCAGGGTTTCTCATCTTATTCTAAGTCCTAGAGTGTGATTTTTCTAATTTTTCGACTTTTTCAGATTATATCACCATATTCCTTGTACTACAGTGTGATGTTTCTCATTTTTTGACTTTTTCAATGTTTCTCACCATATTCCATGTCCTACAGTGTGATTTTCTCATTTTTCGATTTTTTTCAGGGTTTGTAACCATATTCAAGGTTCTACAGTGTGATTTTCTTATCTTATTCTTTTTCAGTGTTTCTCAGAAAATTCCAGGACCCACTGCGTTATTTTCTCATTTTTCGGCTTTTTCAGGGTTTCTCACCATATTCCAGGTCCTACAATGTGATTTTCTCATTTTTCGACTTTTTCATGGTTTTTTACCATATTGGAGGTCCTACAAGTGTGATTTTCTTATTTTTCGACTTTTTCAGTGTTTCTCATCATGTTCCAAGTCCTAGAGTGTAATTTTTCTAATTTTTCGACTTTTTCAGTGTTTCTCACCATTTTCCAGGTTCTACATTGTGATTTTTCTCAATTTTTGAATTTTTCAGGGTTTCTCACCATATTCGATCTTCTACAGTTTGAATTACTCATTTTTCGACTTTTTCAGGGTTTCTCATCATATTCCAAGTCCTACAGTGTGATTTTATCATTTTTTGACATTTTCAGGGTTTCTCACCATATTCCAAGTCCTACAGTGTGATTTTCTCATTTTTCGACTTTTTCAGGGTTTCTCACTATATTGCAGGTCCTACAAGTGTGAATTTCTTATTTTATGACTTTTTCAGGGTTTCTCACCATATTCCAGCTCCTACAGTGTATTTTTTCATTTTTTGTCTTTTTCACGGTTTCTCATCTTATTCCAAGTACTATATTGGGATTTTCTCATTTTTTGACTTTTTCAGGGTTTCTCTCCATATTGCAGGTACTACAAGTTTGATTGTACATCATATGCATACCATAAGAGTGATTTAAATTCTCCAGAATCTGACACCCTCTTTTGGAGTGTCTGAAGACAGCTACAGTGTACTTATATCTAATAAATACATAAATAAATAAATAAATAAACATTTTTTAAACAGGATAAGTACGAAAGAAAGACCAGGCAGGCCTGCCATCCTTATCTCTGTCTGTCTGTCTGTCTGTCTGATCCCTGGAACTGCATATGGGCCACCATATAGTTGCTGGTAGTTGATCCCAGGTTCTCTGGAAGAGGAGACAACACTGTTAATTGTTGAGCCCATTCTTTGGCCCCACCCATCTTTAAATTTTTAGAATTATACTTGAGTCTGTGTTTATGTACATCATATGCAGACCATATTAGGTATTTAGATTCTCCAGAATCTCACACCCTTTTCTGGAGTGTCTGAAGACAGCTACAGTGTACTTATATCTAATAAATAAATAAATAAATTAATTAATTAATTAATAAGTAAACATTTTTTCAAATGGATAAGAAAGAAAGAAAGACCAGGCAGGCCTGCCATCCTCATTTCTGTCTGTCTGTCTGTCTCTCTATATGATCCTTTGGAACTGAAGATAGGTCACCATATAGTTGCTGGTAGTTGATCCCAGGTTCTCTGGAAGAGGAGACAATGCTGTTAATTGTTGAGCCCTTTCAGTGGCCCCACCAATCTTTAAATTTTTAGAAGTATATCTGAGGCTGTGTTTATGTACATCATATGCAGACCATAAGATGGTTTTAGATTCTTCAGAACCTGACACCCTCTTCTGGAGTGTCTGTAGATAGCTACAGAGTACTTATATATAATAAATACATAAATAAATAAACATTTTTTAAAAAGGACAAGAAAGAAAGAAAGACCTGGCAGGCCTGCCATCCTTATCTCTGTCTGTCTGCCTGTCTGTCTGTCTGATCCTCTGGTACTGGATATGGGCCACCATATAGTTGCTGGTAGTTTATCCAAGGTTCTCTGGAAGAGGAGACAATGCTGTAAATTATTGAGCCCTTTCAGTGGCCCCACCCTTCATTAAATTTTTATAAGTATATCTGAGGCTGTGTTTATGTACATCATATTCAGAGAATAAGAGTGATTTAGATTCTCCAGAAACTGACACCCTCTTCTGGAGTGTCTGAAAACAGCTACAGTGTACGTAAATATAATAAATACATGAATAAATAAATAAATAAACATTTTTTAAAAAGGATAAGAAAGAAAGAAACACCAGGAAGTCCTGCCATCCTTATCTCTGTCTGTCTGTCTGTCTATCTATATGATCCTTTGAAACTGGAGATAGGCCACCATATAGTTGCTGGTAGTTGATCCCAGGTTCTCTGGAAGAGGAGAAAATGCTGTTAATTGTTGAGCCCTTTCAGTGGCCCCACCCATCTTTAAATTTTTAGAAGGGTATGTGAGGCTGTGTTTATGTACATCATATGCAGACCATAAGAGGGATTTAGATTCTCCAGAATCTGACACCCTCTTCTGTATTTTCTGAAGACAGCTACAGTGTACTTATATCTAATAAATACATAAATAAATAAATAAATAAATAAATAAATAAATAAACATTTTTTAAAAAGGATAAGACAGAAAGAAAGACCAGGCAAGCCTGCCACCCTTATCTCTGTCTGTCTGTCTGTCTGTCTGTGTGATACCCTATAACTGGAGATGGGCCACCATATAGTTGCTGGTAGTTTATCCAAGGTTCTCTGGAAGAGGAGACAATGCTGTTAATTGTTGAGCCCTTTCTGTGGCTCCACCCATCTTTAAAATTTTAGAAGTATATGTGAGGCTGTGTTTATGTACATCATATGCAGACCATAAGAGGGATTTAGATTCTCCAGAATCTGACACACTCTTCTGGAGTGTCTGAAGACAGCTACAGTTTACTTATATCTAATAAATACATAAATAAATAAATAAATAAATAAATGAATAAATAAATAAATAAATAAATAAACATTTTTTCAAAAGGATAAGAAAGTAAGAAAGACCGGGCAGGCCTGCCACCCTTATCTCTGTCTGTCTGTCTGTCTGTCTGTCTGTCTGTCTGATACCCTGGAATTGTAGATGGGCCACCATAGTGTTGCTGGTAGTTGATCCCAGGTTCTCTGGAAGAGGATACAATGCTGTTAATTGTTGAGCCCTTTCAGTGGCGCCACCCATCTTTAAATATTTAGAAGTATATG
This sequence comes from Mus caroli, assembly GCF_978045245.1. Taxonomy (NCBI): domain Eukaryota; kingdom Metazoa; phylum Chordata; class Mammalia; order Rodentia; family Muridae; genus Mus; species Mus caroli. The sequence continues at coordinate 15,589 of NW_028227356.1, forward strand.
TGAGGCTGTGTTTATGTACATCTTATGCAGACCATAAATGTGATTTAGATTCTCCAGAATCTGACACCCTCTTCTGGAGTGTCTGAAGACAGCTACAGTGTACTTATATTAAATAAATAAATAAATAAATAAATAAATAAATAAATAAATAAATAAACATTTTTTAAACAGGATAAGAAAGAGAGAAAGACCAGGCAGGCCTGCCATCCTTATCTCTGTCTGTCTTTCTGTCTGTCTACAGTCTGTCTGATCCCCTTGGACTCGAGATGGGCCACCATATAGTTGCTGGTAGTTGATCCCAGGTTCTCTGGAAGAGGAGACAATGCTGTTAATTTTTGAGCCCTTTCAGTGGCCCCACCCATCTTTAAATTTTTAGAAGTATATGTGAGGCTGTGTTCATGTACATCATATGCAGACCATAAGAGGGATATAGATTCTCCAGAATCTGACACCCTCTTCTGGAGAGTCTGAAGACAGCTACAGTGTACTTATATCTGATAAATAAATAAATAAATAAATAAATAAATAAACAAATAAATAAACATTTTTTTATAAGGATAAGAAAGAAAGAAAAATCAGGCAGGCCTGCCATCCTTATCTCTGTCTGTCTGTCTGTCTGTCTTGTCCCCTGGAACTTGAGATCGGCCACCATATAGTTGCTGGTAGTTGATCCCACGTTCTCTGGAAGAAGAGACAATGCTGTTAATTGTTGAGCCCTTTCAGTGGGCCCACCCATCTTTAAATTTTTAGAAGTATATGTGAGGCTGTGTTTATGTACATCATATGAAGATCATAAGAGGGATTTATATTCTCCAGAAGATGAGACCCTCTTCTAGAGTGTCTGAAGACAGCTACAGTGTACTTATATCTAATAAATACATAAATAAAAATAAATAAATAAATAAATAAATAAACATTTTTTCAACAGTATAATAAAGAAAGAAAGACCAGGCACGCCTGCCATCCTTATCTCTGTCTGTCTGTCTGTCTGTCTGATCCCCTGGAACTGGAGATGGGCCACCATATAGTTGCTGGTAGTTCATCCCAGGTTCTCTGGAAGAGGAGACAATGCTGTTAATTGTTGAGCCCTTTCTTTAGTGACCCCACCCATCTTTAAATTTTTAGAAGTATATGTGAGGCTGTGTTTATGTACATCATATGCAGACCATAAGAGGGATTTAGATTCTCCAGAATCTGACACCCTCTTCTGGAGTGTCTGAAGACAGCTACAGTGTACTTATATCTAAAAAATACATAAATAAATAAATAAACATTTTTTAAAAAGGATAAGAAAGAAAGAAAGAAAGACCAGGCAGGCCTGCCATCCTTATCTCTGTCTTTCTGTCTGTCTGTTTGTCTGTCTGATCCCCTGAAACTGGAGATGGGCCAACATATATTTGCTGGTAGTTGATCCCAGGTTCTCTGGAAGAGGAGACAATGCTGTTAATTGTTGGTTCCTTTCAGTGGCCCCAACCATCTTTAAATTTTTAGAAGAATATGTGAGGCTGTGTTTATGTACATCATATGCAGAACATAAATAGGATTTACGTTCTGCAGAATCAAACACCCTCTTCTGGAGTGTCTGAAGATAGCTATAGTGTACTTATATCTAATAAATACATAAATAAATAAATAAACCTTTTTTAAAATGATAAGAAAGAAAGATAGACCAGGCAGGCCTGCCATCCTTATCTCTTTCTGTCTGTCTGTCTGTCTGATCCCCTGGAACTGGAGATGGGCCACCACATAGTTGCTGGTAGTTTAATCCCAGGTTCTCTGGAAGAGGAGACAATGCTGTTAATTGTTGAGCCCTTTCAGTGGCCCCACACATCTTTAAATTTTTAGAAGTATATGTGAGGCTGTGTTTATGTACATTGTATGTAGACCATAAGAGGGATTTATATTCTCCAGAATCTGATACCCTCTTCTGGAGTGTCTGAAGACAGCTACAGTGTACTTATATCTAATAAATACATAAAGAAATAAATAAACATGTTTTAAAAAGGATAAGAAAGAAAGAAAAACCAGGCAGGCCTGCCATCCTTGTCTGTCTGTCTGTCTGTCTGTCTCTCTGATCCCCTGGATCTGGAGATGGGCCACCATATAGTTGCTGGTAGTTGATCCCAGGTTCTCTGGAAGAGGAGACAATGCTGTTAATTGTTGAGCCCTCACAGTGGCCCCACCCATCTTTAAATTTTTAGAAATAAATGTGAAGCTGTTTTTATGTACATCATATGCATATCATAAGAGGGACTTAGATTCTCCAGAATCTGACACCCTCTTCCTGAGTGTCTGAAGACAGCTACAGTGTACTTATATATAATAAATTCATAAATAAATAAATAAACCTTTTTAAACGGATAAGAAAGAAATAAAAACCAGAAGGCCTGCCATCCTTGTCTGTATGTCTGTCTGTCTGTCTGATCGCCTGGAACTGGAGATGGGCCACCATATAGTTGCTGGTAGTTGATCCCAGGTTCTCTGGAAGAGGAGACAATGCTGTTAATTTTTGAGCCCTTTCAGTGGCCCCACCCATCTTTAAATTTTTATAAGTATATGTGAGGCTGTGTTCATGTACATCATATGCAGACCATAAGAGGGATTTAGATTCTCCAGAATCTGACACCCTCTTCTGGAGTGTCTGAAGACAGCTACAGTGTACTTATATCGAATAAATAAATAAATAAATAAATAAATAAATAAATAAATAAATAAACATTTTTTAAAAGGATAAGAAAGAATGAAAGACCAGGTAGGCCTGCCATCCTTAACTCTATCTGTCTGTATCTCTGTCTGTCTGTCTGATCCCCTGGAACTGGAGATGGGCCACCATATAGTTGCTGGTAGTTGATCCCAGGTTCTCTGGAAGAGGAGACAATGCTGTTAATTGTTGAGCCCTTTCAGTGGGCCCACCCATCTTTAAATTTTTAGAAGTATATGTGAGGCTGTGTTTATGTACATCATATGAAGATCATAAGAGGGATTTATATTCTCCAGAAGATGAGACCCTCTTCTAGAGTGTCTGAAGACAGCTACAGTGTACTTATATCTAATAAATACATAAATAAAAATAAATAAATAAATAAATAAATAAACATTTTTTCAACAGTATAATAAAGAAAGAAAGACCAGGCACGCCTGCCATCCTTATCTCTGTCTGTCTGTCTGTCTGTCTGATCCCCTGGAACTGGAGATGGGCCACCATATAGTTGCTGGTAGTTCATCCCAGGTTCTCTGGAAGAGGAGACAATGCTGTTAATTGTTGAGCCCTTTCTTTAGTGACCCCACCCATCTTTAAATTTTTAGAAGTATATGTGAGGCTGTGTTTATGTACATCATATGCAGACCATAAGAGGGATTTAGATTCTCCAGAATCTGACACCCTCTTCTGGAGTGTCTGAAGACAGCTACAGTGTACTTATATCTAAAAAATACATAAATAAATAAATAAACATTTTTTAAAAAGGATAAGAAAGAAAGAAAGAAAGACCAGGCAGGCCTGCCATCCTTATCTCTGTCTTTCTGTCTGTCTGTTTGTCTGTCTGATCCCCTGAAACTGGAGATGGGCCAACATATATTTGCTGGTAGTTGATCCCAGGTTCTCTGGAAGAGGAGACAATGCTGTTAATTGTTGGTTCCTTTCAGTGGCCCCAACCATCTTTAAATTTTTAGAAGAATATGTGAGGCTGTGTTTATGTACATCATATGCAGAACATAAATAGGATTTACGTTCTGCAGAATCAAACACCCTCTTCTGGAGTGTCTGAAGATAGCTATAGTGTACTTATATCTAATAAATACATAAATAAATAAATAAACCTTTTTTAAAATGATAAGAAAGAAAGAAAGACCAGGCAGGCCTGCCATCCTTATCTCTGTCTGTCTGTCTGTGTGTCTGTCTGATCCCCTGGAACTGGAGATGGGCCACCATATAATTACTGGTTATTGATCCCAGGTTCTCTGGAAGAGGAGACAATGCTGTTAATTGTTGATCCCTTTTAGTGGCCCCACCCATCTTTAAATTTTTAGAAGTATATGTGAGGCTGTGTTTATGTACATCATATGCAGACCATAAGAGGGATTTAGATTTTCCAGAATCTGACAACCTCTTCTGGAGTGTCTGAAGACAAGTATTGTGTACTTATATCTAATAAATACATTAAAAATAAATAAATAAATAAATAAATAAACAAATAAAAATAAATAAATAAACATTTTTTTTTAAACGGAGAAGAAAGAAAGAAAGACTATGCTGGCCTGCCATCCTTATCACTTTCTGTCTGTCTGTCTGTCTGTCTGATCCCCTGTAACTGGAGATGGGACACCATATAGTTGCTGGTAGTTGATCCCAGGTTCTCTGGAAAAGGAGACAATGCTGTTAATTGTTGAGCCCTTTCAGTGGCCCCACCCATCTTTAAATTTTTAGAAGTATATGTGAGGCTATGTTTATGTACATCAAATGCAGACCATAAGAGGGATTTAGATTCTCCAGCATATGAAACCCTCTTCTGGAGTGTCTGAAGACAGCTACAGTGTACTTATGTCTAATAAATACATAAATAAACAAATAAACATTTTTAAATAAGGATAATAAAGAAAGAAAATCCAGGCAGGCCTTCCATCCTTATATCTGTCTGTCTGTCTGTCTGTCTGATTCCCTGGAACTGGAGATGGGCCACCATATAGCTGCTGGTAGTTGATCCAGGTTCTCTGGAAGAGGAGACAATGCTGTTAATTGTTGAGCCCTTTCAGTGGCCCCACACATCTTTAAATATTTAGAAATATATGTGAGGCTGTGTTATGTACATCATATGCAGACCATAAGAGGTATTTAGATTCTCCAGAATCTGATACCCTCTTCTGGAGTGTCTGAAGACAGCTACAGTGTACTTATATCTAATAAATAAATAAATAAATAAATAAATAAATAAATAAACATTTTTTAAAAAGGATAAGAAAAAAAGAAAGACTAGCAGGCCTGCCATCCTTATCTCTGTCTGTCTGATCCCCTGGAACTGGAGATGGGCCACCACATAGTTGCTGGTAGTTTAATCCCAGGTTCTCTGGAAGAGAAGACAATGCTGTTAATTGTTGAGCCCTTTCAGTGGCCCCACACATCTTTAAATTTTTAGAAGTATATGTGAGGCTGTGTTTATGTACATTGTATGTAGACCATAAGAGGGATTTATATTCTCCAGAATCTGATACCCTCTTCTGGAGTGTCTGAAGACAGCTACAGTGTACTTATATCTAATAAATACATAAATAAATAAATAAACATGTTTTAAAAAGGATAAGAAAGAAAGAAAAACCAGGCAGGCCTGCCATCCTTGTCTGTCTGTCTGTCTGTCTGTCTCTCTGATCCCCTGGATCTGGAGATGGGCCACCATATAGTTGCTGGTAGTTGATCCCAGGTTCTCTGGAAGAGGAGACAATGCTGTTAATTGTTGAGCCCTCACAGTGGCCCCACCCATCTTTAAATTTTTAGAAATAAATGTGAAGCTGTTTTTATGTACATCATATGCATATCATAAGAGGGACTTAGATTCTCCAGAATCTGACACCCTCTTCCTGAGTGTCTGAAGACAGCTACAGTGTACTTATATATAATAAATTCATAAATAAATAAATAAACCTTTTTAAACGGATAAGAAAGAAATAAAAACCAGAAGGCCTGCCATCCTTGTCTGTATGTCTGTCTGTCTGTCTGATCGCCTGGAACTGGAGATGGGCCACCATATAGTTGCTGGTAGTTGATCCCAGGTTCTCTGGAAGAGGAGACAATGCTGTTAATTTTTGAGCCCTTTCAGTGGCCCCACCCATCTTTAAATTTTTATAAGTATATGTGAGGCTGTGTTCATGTACATCATATGCAGACCATAAGAGGGATTTAGATTCTCCAGAATCTGACACCCTCTTCTGGAGTGTCTGAAGACAGCTACAGTGTACTTATATCGAATAAATAAATAAATAAATAAATAAATAAACATTTTTTAAAAGGATAAGAAAGAATGAAAGACCAGGTAGGCCTGCCATCCTTAACTCTATCTGTCTGTATCTCTGTCTGTCTGTCTGATCCCCTGGAACTGGAGATGGGCCACCATATAGTTGCTGGTAGTTGATCCCAGGTTCTCTGGAAGAGGAGACAATGCTGTTAATTGTTGAGCCCTTTCAGTGGTCCTACCCATCTTTAAATTTTTAGAAGTATATGTGAGGCTGTGTTTATGTACATCATATGCAGACCATAAGAGGGATATAGATTCTCCAGAATCTGAAACCCTCTTCTGGAGTGTCTGAAGACAGCTACAGTGTACTTATATCTATAAATACATAAATAAATAAATAAATAAATAAATAAATAAATAAATAAATAAATATACATTTTTTAAAAGGTATAAGAAAGAAAGAAAAACCAGGCAGGCTTCCATCCTTGTCTGTCTTTCTCTCTGTCTGTCTGTCTTGCCTAGCCCCTTGCGTTGCCTAGCCTAGCCCCTTGCCTTGCCTAGCCCAGCCCCTTGCCTAGCCTAGACTAGCCCAGCCCTGCCTTGCCTAGCCCTGCCTATCCCTGTCTTTAACCAGGCTGGCCTCGAACTCAGAAACTGACTGCCTCTGCCTCCAGAGTGCTCTCATTAAGAGCTCGAGCCACCACTGACTGTTGGGTTTTCTAAGTCTTACATAGGTATGGTCTGTTTCTCAACTGTGAAACCCTAATTAACACATGTAGTCTGTCCTAGGTCAGCCATAGCTACAGACTGAGGCCTTTTCTAAAACAAAACAAAAGAAAACAAAAAAAATAGAAATAATAAAATAAATAAATTAAGAAACCACATGATATCTTTTCTTTCTTTCAATGATACTCAGAGTTTGAAGCAGTTCACCCATGAGACCTCAGCTCCGGACATTGAGGCTGTTTCCCTAACAAGTATTATGGCTGAACCTGAGGGGTTCTACTGCTGATTTGTGTCCCCCACTTTAAAAAAATAGTTGTTTTCAAAGGCTGCAGGTTCTTAGCTCTGTTCCTTGTTACAGTTGAGTCACAGCCCTGAAAGTTCAGTGGTAGTTAAAGGCACTGAGAAGGGCTTCCTATAGACATCAAAGACCAAGTCTTTGTTATTAAAAAGTTAATCTGGATTCCCCCACACCCTGGCATCCTTAGAATTCCTAGAAAGGAAGGCAGGGACCTGGGCAGAAGGGTGCAAGGCTACTGGTGTTTGTAAGTGGTAACAGAAAGCTTTCTCTTGTTGGTACCCTACCCCAAGTTACACTGTCACTTCTTTTTCCTAGTTGTTGTTTTGTAGGTTTGTATTCTCAACATAGACCCTTTTCCTTCCTAACCTTGGCTGTCCTGAACCTTACTGTCCTTGAACTCAGTGATTTGCCTGTCTTGCTGGGATGAAACTGTGAGCTACCATCCAGAAGGAAGCACCCTGCTGAGGTTAGATTGGGGTCTCTTCCATTTTCCTCTATGAACATGCATATGGCAGGCCTGTTCTTTCTTTTTTACTTTTCCTTTTCTTTTTAAAGATTTATTTATTTATTATATTTAAGTATGCTGTAGCTATCTTCAGACAGTCCAGAAGAGGGTGTCAGATTCTGAAGAATCTAAATCATTCTTATTGTCTGCATATGATGTATATAAACACAGCCTCACATATACTCAAAAAAAAAAAAAAAAAGAAAGAAAGATGTGGCTACAGAGAGGGCTCAACAATTAAGAGCATTGTCTCCTCTTCCAGAGAACCTGGGCTCAATTACCAGTATTATATATGGTGGCCCATCTCCAGTTCCAGGGGATCTAATACTCTGTTCTGGAGTCTGTGGGCACAGCATACACATGCAAAACATTCTTACACAATCATTGAGAGAGGAGAGAGAGGGGTTGAGAGAGAGGGGAGGTAATCATACCTCCTGTCGAGTTTGAAGACCTGAGCTTCATCACTCACACAAATAAATAAATGCAAAATATTTTTAAAAAATAAACTCTGCCATTGCCCTTTAAAAATTCCTAGAAAACAAGTTTTATAAGCAACAGTTATATTTACTATATCTAAAGTACAGTCATGAGCATATTCTCTAAATAGAAAAAGGCCTGTTAGTCTTAGAAATGGAAAAGACAAACCAAGGAAGATTTGCAATTACATAATGTGGCAGCTCAGCCCAGCTCTTAGGTTGGAAATAAGACTGGAGAATAGGATACACCTGAAGACAGCCAGCCATTGCTTTTTGTTTTGGAGGCTGAAAGGATACACCTGAAGACAGCCAATGCTGTGTGATGGTGATCTGGTATTTTTTTTTTAATTTTTAAAAACTTTAACACTTTTTATAAAACCTTTTTCTTTCTTTCTTTCTTTCTTTCTTTCTTTCTTTCTTTCTTTCTTTCTTTCTTTCTTTCTTTCTTTCTTTCTTTCTGTCTTTTCTGAAGACAGCCAATGCTGTGTGATGGTGATCTGGTATTTTTTTTTTAATTTTTAAAAACTTTAACACTTTTTATAAAACCTTTTTCTTTCTTTCTTTCTTTCTTTCTTTCTTTCTTTCTTTCTTTCTTTCTTTCTTTCTGTCTTTTCTGAAGACAGCCAATGCTGTGTGATGGTGATCTGGTATTTTTTTTTTTAATTTTTAAAAACTTTAACACTTTTTATAAAACCTTTTTCTTTCTTTCTTTCTTTCTTTCTTTCTTTCTTTCTTTCTTTCTTTCTTTCTTTCTTTCTCTTTACCCTAGCCTACCCTATAGCCTACCCTATAGCCTACCCTATAGCCTACCCTATAGCCTACCCTATAGCCTACCCTATAGCCTACCCTATAGCCTACCCTATAGCCTACCCTATAGCCTACCCTATAGCCTACCCTATAGCCTACCCTAGCCTACCCTAGCCCTGCCTAACCCTGTCTTTCACCAGGGTGGCCTCGAACTCAGAAACTTACTGCCTCTGCCTACAGAGTGCTCTCATTAAGAGCTTGAGCCACCACTGAAGGTCGGGTTATCTAAACCTTACCTTGCTCTTGGTGTCTTTTCTCAGCTGTGAAACCCTAATTAACACAGGTAGGCAGTCCTGGGTCAGCCAGAGCTACAGACTGAGGCCTTCTCTAAAAACAAATAAAACAAAACAAAACAACAAATAGAAATAATAAAATACATAAATTAAACAACCACAGCATAGCTTTTCCCTCTCTAGGTGGTACTCAGAAATTCCAGCAGTTGGCCTGTGACACCTCAGCTCAGTATATGTGAGGCTGTGTTTATGTACATCATACACAGACCATAAGAGGGATTTAGATTCTCTAGAATCTAACACACTCTTCTGGAGTGTCTGTAGACAGCTACAGTGTACTTATATATAATAAATACATAAATAAATAAACATTTTTTAAAGGATAAGAAAGAAAGAAAGACCAGGCAGGCCTGCCATCCTTATCTCTGTCTGTCTGTCTGTCTGTCTGATCCCCTGGAACTGCAGATGGGCCACCATATAGTTGCTGGTAGTTGATCCCAGGTTCTCTGGAAGAGGAGACAATGATGTTAATTGTTGAGCCCTTTCAGTGGTCCTACCCATCTTTAAATTTTTAGAAGTATATGTGAGGCTGTGTTTATGTACATCATATGCAGACCATAAGAGGGATTTAGATTCTCCAGAATCTGACACCCTCTTCTGGAGTGTCTGAAGACAGCTACTGTGTACTTATATCTAATAAATACATAAATAAATAATTAAATAAACATTTTTTACAAAGGATAAGAAAGAAAGAAAGACCAGGCAGGCCTGCCATCCTTATCTCTGTCTGTCTGTCTGTCTGTCTGTCTGATCCCTGAGAACTGGAGATGGGCCACTATATAGTTGATGGTAGTTGATCCCAGGTACTCTGGAAGAGGAGACAATGCTGTTACTTGTAGAGCTTTTTCAGTGGCCCCACCCTTCTTTAAATTTTTGAAGTATATGTGAGGCTGTGTTTATGTACATCATATGCAGACCATAAGAGGGATTTAGATTCTGCAGAATGTGACACCCTCTACTGGAGTGTCAGAAGACAGCTACAGTGTACTTATATCTAGTAAATACATAAATGAATAAATAAATAAATAAATAAATAAATAAATAAATAAATAAATAAATAAATAAGTAAATAAACATTTTTTAAAGGATAAAAAAGAAAGAAAGACCAGGCAGGCCTGCCATCCTTATCTCTGTCTGTCTGTCTGTCTGTCTGATCCCCTGGAACTGGAGATGGGCCACCATATAGGTGCTGGTAGTTGATCCCAGGTTCTCTGGAAGAGGACCCAATGCTGTTAATTGTTGACCCTTTTCAGTGGCCCCACCCATCTTTAAATTTTTAGAAGTATATGTGAGTCTGTGTTTATGTACATCATATGCAGACCATAAGAGGGATTTAGATTCTCCAGAATCCTACACCCACTTCTGGAGTGTCTGAAGACAGCTACAGTATACTTATATGTATTAAATACCTGAATAATTAAATAAATAAACATTTTTTTAAAAGGATAAGAAAAAAAAAGACCAGGCAGGCCTGCCATCCTTATCTCTGTCTGTCTGTCTGTGTGTCTGTCTGATCTCCTGTAACTGGAGATCGGCCACCATATAGTTAGTGGTAGTTGAACCCAGGTTCTCTGGAAGAAGAGACAATGCTGTTAATTGTTGAGCCCTTTCAGTGGCCCCACTCATCTTTAAATTTTTAGAAGAGTATGTGAGGCTGTGTTTATGTACATGATATGCAGATCATAAGAGAGATTTAGATTCTCCAGAATCTGACACCCTCTTCTGAAGTGACTGAAGACAGCTAATGTGTACTTATATCGAATAAATACATAAATAAATAAATAAATAAATAAATAAATAAATAAACATTTTTTAAAAAGATAAGAAAGAAAGAAAGACCAGGCAGGCCTGCCATCCTTATCTCTGTCTGTCTGTCTGTCTGTCTGATCCTCTGATACTGGATATGGGCCACCATATAGTTGCTGGTAGTTGATCCCAGGTTCTCTGGAAGAGGAGACAATGCTGTTAATTGTTGAGACATTTCAGTGGTCTCACCCATCTTTAAATATTTAGAAGTGTATGTGAGGCTGTGTTTATGTACATCATATGCAGACCATAAAAGGGATTTAGATTCTCCAGAATCTGACACCCTCTTCTGGAGTATCTGAAGACAGCTACAGTGTACTGATATCTAATAAATAAATAGATAAATAAATAAATAAATAAATAAATAAACATTTTTTTTAAAAGGATAAGAAATAAAGAAAGACCAGGCAGGCCTACCATCCATATCTCTGTCTGTCTGTCTTTCTATCTGATCTCCGGGAACTGGAGATGGGCCACCATATAGTTGCTGGTAGTTGATCCAAGGTTCTCTGGAAGAGGAGACCATTCTGTTAATTGTTGAGCCCTTTCAGTGGCCCCACACTTCTTTAAATTTTTAGAAGTATACTTGAGGCTGTGTTTATGTACATCATATGCACATTATAAGAGGATTTAGATTCTCCAGAATCTGACTCCCTCTACTGGAGTGTCTGAAGACAGCTACAGTGTATTTATATCTAATAAATAAATAAATAAATAAAAAAATAAAAAAATAAATAAATAAATAAATAAACATTATTTAAACAGGATAAGAAATAAAGAAAGACCTGGCAGGCCTGCCATCCATATCTCTGTCTGTCTGTCTGTCTGTCTATCTGATCCCCTGGAACTGGAGATGGGCCACCATATAGTTGATGGTAGTTGATCCCAGGTTCTCTGGAAGAGTAGACAATGCTGTTAATGTTGAGCCCTTTCTTTCTTTCTTTCTTTTTTTTTTTTTTTTTTTTTTTTTTTTTTTTTTTTTTTGGTTTTGGTTTTTTTGAGACAGGGTTTCTCTGTGTAGCCCTGGCTGTCCTGGAACTCACTTTGTAGACCAGGCTAGCCGGGAACTCAGAAATCCGCCTGCCTCTGCCTCCCGAGTGCTGGGATTAAAGGCGTGCGCCACCACGCCCGGCTTGTTGAGACCTTTCAGTGGTCCCACCCATCTTTAAATATTTAGAAGTGTATGTGAGGCTGTGTTTATGTACATCATATGCAGACCAGAAGAGGGTTTTAGATTCTCCAGAATCTGACACCCTCTACTGGAGTGTTTGAAGACAGCTACTGTGTACTTATATCTAATAAATACATAAATAAATACATCAATAAATAAATAAATAAATAAATAAATAAATAAATAAATAAACATTTTTCTTTTCTCAGCTGTGAAACCCTAATTAACACAGGTAGGCAGTCCTGGGTCAGCCAGAGCTACAGACTGAGGCCTTCTCTAAAAACAAATAAAACAAAACAAAACAACAAATAGAAATAATAAAATACATAAATTAAACAACCACAGCATAGCTTTTCCCTCTCTAGGTGGTACTCAGAAATTCCAGCAGTTGGCCTGTGACACCTCAGCTCAGTATATGTGAGGCTGTGTTTATGTACATCATACACAGACCATAAGAGGGATTTAGATTCTCTAGAATCTAACACACTCTTCTGGAGTGTCTGTAGACAGCTACAGTGTACTTATATATAATAAATACATAAATAAATAAACATTTTTTAAAGGATAAGAAAGAAAGAAAGACCAGGCAGGCCTGCCATCCTTATCTCTGTCTGTCTGTCTGTCTGTCTGATCCCCTGGAACTGCAGATGGGCCACCATATAGTTGCTGGTAGTTGATCCCAGGTTCTCTGGAAGAGGAGACAATGATGTTAATTGTTGAGCCCTTTCAGTGGTCCTACCCATCTTTAAATTTTTAGAAGTATATGTGAGGCTGTGTTTATGTACATCATATGCAGACCATAAGAGGGATTTAGATTCTCCAGAATCTGACACCCTCTTCTGGAGTGTCTGAAGACAGCTACTGTGTACTTATATCTAATAAATACATAAATAAATAATTAAATAAACATTTTTTAGACACTCCAGAAGAGGGTGTCAGATTCTGGAGAATCTAAATCCCTCTTATGGTATGCATATGATGTACATAAACAGAGATTCACATAAACTTCTAAAAATTTAAAGATGGGTGGGGCCACTTAAAGAGCTCAACAAATAACAGCATTGTCTCCTCTTCCAGAGAACCTGGGATCAACTACCAGCAAGTATATGATGGACCATCTCCAGTTCCTGGGGATCAGACAGACAGATAGACAGACAGAGATAAGGATGGCACTCCTGCCTGGTCTTTCTTTATTTCTTATCCATTTTAAAAAATGTTTATTTATTTATTTATTTATTTATTTATTTATTTATTAGATATAAATACACTGTAGCTGTCTTCAGACACTCCAGAAGAGGGTGTCAGATTCTGGACAATCTAAATCCCACTTAAGGTCTGCATATGATGTACATTAACACAGCCTCACATACACTTCTAAAAATTTAAGGATGGGTGGGGCGACTGAAAGGGCTCAACAATTAACAGCATTGTCTCCTCTTCCAGAGAACCTGGGATCAACTACCAGCAACTATATGGTGGCCCATCTCCAGTTCCCGGGGATCAGATAGACAGACAGACAGACAGACAGACAGACAGAGATATGGATGGAAGGCCTGCCTGGTCTTTCTTTCTTTCTTATCCTGTTTAAATAATGTTTATTTATTTATTTATTTATTTGGAAGGGGAGACAATGCTGTTAATTGTTGAGACCTTTCAGTGGTCCCACCCATCTTTAAATTTTTAGAAGAGTATGTGAGGCTGTGTTTATGTACATGATATGCAGATCATAAGAGAGATTTAGATTCTCCAGAATCTGACACCCTCTTCTGAAGTGACTGAAGACAGCTAATGTGTACTTATATCGAATAAATACATAAATAAATAAATAAATAAATAAATAAATAAATAAATAAACATTTTTTAAAAAGATAAGAAAGAAAGAAAGACCAGGCAGGCCTGCCATCCTTATCTCTGTCTGTCTGTCTGTCTGTCTGATCCTCTGATACTGGATATGGGCCACCATATAGTTGCTGGTAGTTGATCCCAGGTTCTCTGGAAGAGGAGACAATGCTGTTAATTGTTGAGACATTTCAGTGGTCTCACCCATCTTTAAATATTTAGAAGTGTATGTGAGGCTGTGTTTATGTACATCATATGCAGACCATAAAAGGGGTTTAGATTCTCCAGATTCTGACACCCTCTACTGGAGTATCTGAAGACAGCTACAGTGTACTTATATCGAATAAATACATAAAAAAATAAATAAATGAATAAATAAATAAATAAATAAATAAATAAATAAATAAATAAATAAATAAACATTTTTAAAAAAGGATAAGAACGAAAGAAAGAACTGGCAGGCCTGCCATCCTTATCTCTGTCTGTCTGTCTGTCTGTCTGTCTGATCCTCTGATACTGGATATGGGCCACCATATAGTTGCTGGTAGTTGATCCCAGGTTCTCTGGAAGGGGAGACAATGCTGTTAATTGTTGAGACCTTTCAGTGGTCCCACCCATCTTTAAATTTTTAGAAGAGTATGTGAGGCTGTGTTTATGTACATGATATGCAGATCATAAGAGAGATTTAGATTCTCCAGAATCTGACACCCTCTTCTGAAGTGACTGAAGACAGCTAATGTGTACTTATATCGAATAAATACATAAATAAATAAATAAATAAATAAATAAATAAACATTTTTTAAAAAGATAAGAAAGAAAGAAAGACCAGGCAGGCCTGCCATCCTTATCTCTGTCTGTCTGTCTGTCTGTCTGATCCTCTGATACTGGATATGGGCCACCATATAGTTGCTGGTAGTTGATCCCAGGTTCTCTGGAAGAGGAGACAATGCTGTTAATTGTTGAGACATTTCAGTGGTCTCACCCATCTTTAAATATTTAGAAGTGTATGTGAGGCTGTGTTTATGTACATCATATGCAGACCATAAAAGGGATTTAGATTCTCCAGAATCTGACACCCTCTTCTGGAGTATCTGAAGACAGCTACAGTGTACTGATATCTAATAAATAAATAGATAAATAAATAAATAAATAAATAAATAAACATTTTTTTTAAAAGGATAAGAAATAAAGAAAGACCAGGCAGGCCTACCATCCATATCTCTGTCTGTCTGTCTTTCTATCTGATCTCCGGGAACTGGAGATGGGCCACCATATAGTTGCTGGTAGTTGATCCAAGGTTCTCTGGAAGAGGAGACCATTCTGTTAATTGTTGAGCCCTTTCAGTGGCCCCACACTTCTTTAAATTTTTAGAAGTATACTTGAGGCTGTGTTTATGTACATCATATGCACATTATAAGAGGATTTAGATTCTCCAGAATCTGACTCCCTCTACTGGAGTGTCTGAAGACAGCTACAGTGTATTTATATCTAATAAATAAATAAATAAATAAAAAAATAAAAAAATAAATAAATAAATAAATAAACATTATTTAAACAGGATAAGAAATAAAGAAAGACCTGGCAGGCCTGCCATCCATATCTCTGTCTGTCTGTCTGTCTGTCTATCTGATCCCCTGGAACTGGAGATGGGCCACCATATAGTTGATGGTAGTTGATCCCAGGTTCTCTGGAAGAGTAGACAATGCTGTTAATGTTGAGCCCTTTCTTTCTTTCTTTTTTTTTTTTTTTTGGTTTTGGTTTTTTTGAGACAGGGTTTCTCTGTGTAGCCCTGGCTGTCCTGGAACTCACTTTGTAGACCAGGCTAGCCGGGAACTCAGAAATCCGCCTGCCTCTGCCTCCCGAGTGCTGGGATTAAAGGCGTGCGCCACCACGCCCGGCTTGTTGAGACCTTTCAGTGGTCCCACCCATCTTTAAATATTTAGAAGTGTATGTGAGGCTGTGTTTATGTACATCATATGCAGACCATAAGAGGGTTTTAGATTCTCCAGAATCTGACACCCTCTACTGGAGTGTCTGAACAGCTACAGTGTACTTATATCTAATAAATACATAAATAAATAAATAAATAAATAAATAAATAAATAAATAAATAAATAAACATTATTTAAACAGGATAAGAAAGAAAGAAAGACCAGGCAGGCCTTCCATCCATATCTCTGTCTGTCTGTCTGTCTGTCTGTCTGTCTATCTGATCCCCGGGAACTGGAGATGGGCCACCATATAGTTGCTGGTAGTTGATCCCAGGTTCTCTGGAAGAGGAGACAATGCTGTTAATTGTTGAGCCCTTTCAGTCGCCCCACCCATCCTTAAATTTTTAGAAGTGTATGTGAGGCTGTGTTAATGTACATCATATGCAGACCTTAAGTGGGATTTAGATTGTCCAGAATCTGACACCCTCTTCTGGAGTGTCTGAAGACAGCTACAGTGTATTTATATCTAATAAATAAATAAATAAATAAATAAATAAATAAATAAATAAACATTTTTTAAAATGGATAAGAAATAAAGAAAGACCAGGCAGGAGTGCCATCCTTATCTCTGTCTGTCTATCTGTCTGTCTGATCCCCAGGAACTGGAGATGGTCCATCATATACTTGCTGGTAGTTGATCCCAGGTTCTCTGGAAGAGGAGACAATGCTGTTATTTGTTGAGCTCTTTAAGTGGCCCCACCCATCTTTAAATTTTTAGAAGTGTATGTGAATCTCTGTTTATGTACATCATATGCATACCATAAGAGGGATTTAGATTCTCCAGAATCTGACACCCTCTTCTGGAGTGTCTGAAGACAGCTACAGTGTACTTATATCGAAAAAATATATACATAAATAAATAAATAAATAAACATTTTTTAAAAAGGATAAGAAAGAAAGAAGAACCAGGCAGGCCTGCCACCCTTATCTCTGTCTGTCTGTCTCTCTGTCTGTCTGATCCCCTGGAACTGGAGATGGGCCACCATATAGTTGCTGGTAGTTGGTCCCAGGTTCTCTGGAAGAGGAGACAATGCTGTTAATTGTTGAGCCCTTTCAGTGGCCCCACCAATCTTTATATTTTTAGAAGTATATGTGAGTCTCTGTTTATGTACATCATATGCAGACCATTAGAGGGGTTTAGATTCTCCAGATTCTGACACCCACTACTGGAGTATCTGAAGACAGCTACAGTGTACTTATATCGAATAAATACATAAAAAAATAAATAAATGAATAAATAAATAAATAAATAAATAAGTAAATAAATAAATAAACATTTTTAAAAAAGGATAAGAACGAAAGAAAGAACTGGCAGGCCTGCCATCCTTATCTCTGTCTGTCTGTCTGTCTGATCCTCTGATACTGGATATGGGCCACCATATAGTTGCTGGTAGTTGATCCCAGGTTCTCTGGAAGGGGAGACAATGCTGTTAATTGTTGAGACCTTTCAGTGGTCCCACCCATCTTTAAATATTTAGAAGTGTATGTGAGGCTGTGTTTATGTACATCATATGCAGACCATAAGAGGGTTTTAGATTCTCCAGAATCTGACACCCTCTACTGGAGTGTCTGAACAGCTACAGTGTACTTATATCTAATAAATACATAAATAAATACATCAATAAATAAATAAATAAATAAATAAATAAATAAATAAATACATAAATCAATAAACATTTTTTAAAAAAAATAAGAAAGAAAGAAAGTCCAGGCAGGCCTTCCATCCATATCTCTGTCTGTCTGTCTGTCTGTCTATCTGATCCCCGGGAACTGGAGATGGGCCACCATATAGTTGCTGGTAGTTGATCCAAGATTCTCTGGAAAAGGAGATAATGCTGTTAATTGTTGAGCCCTTTTAGTGGCCCCACACTTCTTTAAATTTTTAGAAGTATACCTGAGGCTGTGTTTATGTACATCATATGCAGATTATAAGAGGATTTAGATTCTCCATAATCAGACACCCTCTACTGGAGTGTCTGAAGACAGCTACAGTGTACTTATATCTAATAATACATAAATAAATAAATAAATAAACATTTTTTTAAAAGGATAAGAAAGAAAGAAAGACCAGGCAGGCCTTCCATCCTTATCTCTGTCTGGCTGTCTGGCTGTCTGATCCCCTGGAACTAAAGGTGGGCCACCATATAGTTGCTGGTAGTTGATCCCAGGTTCTCTGGAAGAGGAGTCAATGCTGTTAATTTTTGAGCCCTTTCAGGGACCCCACCCATCTTTAAATTTTTAGAAGTATATGTGAGACTGTGTTTATGTACATCATATGCAGACCATTAGAGGGATTTATATTCTCCAGATTCTGACACCCTATTCTGGAGTGTCTGAAGACAGCTACAGTATACTTATATCTAATAAATACATAAATAAATAAATAAATAAATAAATAAATAAATAAATAAACATTTTTAAAAATGGATAAGAAAGAAAGAAAGAAAGACCAGGCAGGCATGCCATCCTTATCCTTGTCTGTTTCTCTGTCTGTCTGTCTGATCCCCTGGAACTGGAGATGGGCCACCATATAGTTGATGGTAGTTGATCCCAGGTTCTCTGGAGAGGAGATAATGCTGTTAATTGTTGAGCCCTTTCAGTGGTCCCACCCATCTTTAAATTTTTAGAAGTATATGTGAGTCTCTGTTTATGTATATCATATGCAGACCATAAGAAGGATTTAGATTCTCCAGAATCTGACACCCTCTACTGGAGTGTCTAAAGACAGCTACAGTGTACTTATATCGAATAAATACATAAATAAATAAATAAATAAATAAATAAATAAATAAATAAATAAATAAACATTTTTTAAAAAGGATAAGAAAGAAAGAAATACCAGGCAGGCCTGTCATCCTTATCTCTCTCTGTCTGTCTGTCTGTCTTTCTGATCCCCTGGAACTGGAGATGGGCCATCATATAGTTGCTGGTAGTTGATCCCAGGTTCTCTGGAAGAGGAGATAATGCTGTTAATTGTTGAGCCCTTTCAGTGGTCCCACCCATCTTTATATTTTTAGAAGTATATGTGAGTCTCTGTTTATGTACCTCATATGCAGACAATAAGGGTGATTTAGATTCTCCAGAATCTGACACCCACTTCTGGAGTGTCTGAAGACAGCTACAGTGTACTTATATCTAATAAATACATAAATAAATAAATAAACATTTTTTTAAAAAGGATAAGAAAGAAAGAAAGACCAGGCAGGCCTGCCACCTTCTCTGTCCGTCTGTCTGTCTGTCTATCTGTCATATCCACTGGAACTGGAGATGGGCCAAAATATAGTTGCTGCTAGTTGATCCCAGGTTCTCTGGAAGAGGAGACAATGCTGTTAATTTTTGAGCCCTTTCAGTGGCCCCAACCATCTTTAAATTTTTAGAAGTATATGTGAGGCTGTGTTTATGTACATCATATGCAGACCATAAGAGGGATATAGATTATCCAGAACCTCACACCCTCTTCTGGAGTGTCTGAAGACAGCTACAGTGTTCTTATATATAATAAATAAATAAATAAATAAATAAATAAATAAATAAATAAATAAACATTTTTTAAAAAGGATAAGAAAGAAAGAAAAACCAGGCAGGCCTGCCATCCTTATCTTTGTCTGTCTGTCTGTCTCTCTGTCTGTCTGTCTGTCTGATCCCCTAGAACTGGAGATGGACCACCATATAGTTGCTGGTAGTTGATCCCAGGTCCTCTGGAAGAGGAGACAATGCTGTTAATTGTTGAGCCCTTTCAGTGGCCACACCCATCTTTGAATTTTTAGAAGTAAATGTGACGCTGTGTTTATGTACATCATATTCAGACCATAAGAGGGATTAAATTCTCCAGAATCTGACACAGTCTTTTGGAGTGTCTAAGACGGATACAGTGTACTTATATCTAATAAATACATAAATACATAAATAAACATTTTTTAAAATCGATTAGAAAGAAAGAAAGACCAGGCAGGCCTGCCATCCTTATCTCTGTCTGTCTGTCTGTCTGATCCCCTGGAACTGGAGATGGGCCACCATAGAGTTGCTGGTAGTTGATCCCAGGTTCTCTAGAAGAGAAGACAATGCTGTTAATTGTTGAGCCCTTTCAGTTGCCCACCCATCTTTAAATTTTTAGAAGTATATGTAAGGCTGTGTTTATGTACCGAATATGCAGACCATAAGAGGGATTTAGATTCTCCAGAATCTGACACCCTCTTCTGGAGTTTCTGAAGACAGCTACAGTGTAATTATATCTAATAAATTCATAAATAAACAAATAAACATTTTTTAAAAAGGATAATAAAGAAAGAGAGACCAGGCAGGCCTGCCATCCTTGTCTGTCTGTCTGTCTGTCTGATCCCCGGAACTGGAGATGGGCCACCATATAATTGCTGGTAGTTGATCCCAGGTTCTCTGGAAGAGGAGACAATGCTGTTAATTGTTGAGCCCTTTCAGTGGCCCCACCCATCTTTAAGTTTTTAGAAGTATATGTGAGGCTGTGTTTATGTACATCATATGCAGATCATAAGAGGGATATAGATTCTCCAGAATCTGACACCCTCTTGGGGATGTTTGAAGACAGCTACCGTGTACTTTTATCTAATAAATACATACATAAATTAATAAACATTTTTAAAAAGGATAAGAAAGAAAGAAAGACCAGGCAGGCCTGCCACCTTGTCTGTCTGTCTGTCTGTCTGTCTGTCTCTCTATCTGTCAGATCCCCTGGAACTGGAGATAGGCCACCATATAGTTGCTGGTAGTTGATCCCAGGTACTCTGGAAGAGGAGACAATGCTGTTAGTTGTTGAGCCCTTTCAGTAGCCCCACCCATCTTTAAATTTTTAGAAGTATATGTGAGGCTGTGTTTATGTACATCATATGCAGACCATATGAGGGATTTAGATTCTCCAGAATCTGACACCCTCTTCTGGAGTGTCTGAAGACAGCTACATTGTACTTATATCTAATAAATACATAAATAAATAAATAAATAAATAAATATATACATACATAAATAAATAAACATTTTTTAAAAAGGATAAGAAAAAAAGAAAGACCAGGCAGGCCTGCCATCCTTATCTCTGTCTGTCTGTCTGTCTGTCTGATCCACTGGAACTAAAGATGGGCCACCATATAGTTGCTCATTGTTGATCCCAGGTTCTCTGGAAGAGGAGTCAATGCTGTTAATTATTGAGCCCTTTCTGGGGCCCCACCCATCTTTAAATTTTTAGAACTATATGTGAGGCTGTGTTTATGTACATCATATGCAGACCATAAGAGGGATTTATATTCTCCAGAATCTGACACCCTCTTCTGGAGTGACTGAAGACAACTACAGTGTACTTATATCTAATAAATAAATAAATAAATAAATAAATAAATATATAAATATATAAATAAACATTTTTAAAAAAGGATAAGAAAGAAAGAAAGAAAGACCAGGCAGGCCTGCCATCCTTATCTCTGTCTATCTGTCTGTCTGTCTGATACCCTGGAACTGGAGATGGGCCACCATATAGTTGCTGGTAGTTGATCCCAGTTTCTCTGCAAGAGGAGACAATGCTGTTAATTTTTGAGCCCTTTCAGTGGCCCCACCCATCTTTTAATTTTTAGAAGAATTTGTGAGGCTGTGTTTATGTACATCATATGCAGACCATAAGAGGTATTTAGATTCTTCAGAATCTGACACCCTCTTCTGGAGTGTCTGAAGACAGCTAGAGTG
The DNA here is from genome assembly GCF_978045245.1 of Mus caroli. Taxonomy (NCBI): domain Eukaryota; kingdom Metazoa; phylum Chordata; class Mammalia; order Rodentia; family Muridae; genus Mus; species Mus caroli. The sequence continues at coordinate 37,150 of NW_028227356.1, forward strand.
TACTTATATCTAATAAATACATAAATAAATAAATAAACATGTTTTAAATAGGATAAGAAAGAAATAAAAACCAAGCAGGCCTGCCTTCCTTGTCTGTTTGTCTATCTGTCTATCTGATCCCCTGAAACTGGAGATGTGCCACCATATTTTTGCGGGTAGTTGATCCCAGGTTCTCTGGAAGAGGAGACAATGCTGGTATTTGTTGAGCCCTTTAAGTGGCCCCACCCACCTTTAAATTTTTAGAAGTATATATGAGGCTGTGTTTATGTACATCTTATGCAGACCATAAGAGGGATTTAGATTCTCCGTAATCTGACACCCTCTTCTGGAGTGTCTGAAGACAGCTACTGTGTACTTATATCTAATAAATACATACATAAATAAATAAATAAATATTTTTTTAAAAGGATAAGAAGGAAAGTAAGACCAGGTAGGCCTGCCATCCTTATCTCTGTCTGTCAGTCTGTCTGTCTGATCCCCTGGAACTAGAGATGGGCCACCATATAGTTGCTGGTAGTTGATCCCAGGTTCTATGGAAGAGGAGACAATGCTGTTAATTGTTGAGCCCTTTCAGTGGCCCCACCCATCTTTAAATTTTTAGAAGTATATGTGAGGCTGTGTTTATGTACATTGTATGCAGACCATAAGAGGGATTTAGATTCTCCAGAAACTGATACCCTCTTCTGGAGTGTCTGAAGACATCTACAGTGTACTTATATCTAATAAATAAAGAAAGAAAGAAAGAAAGAAAGAAAGAAAGAAAGAAAGAAAGAAAGATGTTTTAAAAAGGATAAGAAAGAATGAAAAACCAGACAGGCCTGCCATTCTAGTCTGTCTGTCTGTCTGTCTGTCTGATCCCCTGGAACTGGAGATGGGCCATTATATAGTTGCTGGTAGTTGATCCCAGGTTCTCTGGAAGAGGAGACAAGGCTGTTAATTGTTGAGCCCTTTCAGTGGCCCCACCCATCTTTAAATTTTTAGAAGTATATATGAGGCTGTGTTAATGTACATCATATGCAGTCCATAAGAGGGATTTAGATACTCCAGAACCTGAAACCCTCCTCCTGAGTTTCTGAAGACAGCTACAGTGTACTTAAATCTAATAAATAAATAAATAAATGAATAAATAAATAAATAAACATTTTAAAAGGATAAGAAAGAAAGAAAGAAAGAAAGAAAGAAAGAAAGAAAGAAAGAAAGAAAGAAAGAAAGAAAGAAAGAAAGAAAGAACAGGCAGACCTGCGATCCTTATCTCTTCTGTCTGTCTGTCTGTCTATCTGATCCCCTGGAACTGGAGATGGGCCACCATATAGTTGCTGGTAGTTGATCCCAGGTTCTCTGGAAGAGGAGACAATGCTGTTAATTGTTGAGCCCTTTCAGTGGCCCCACACATCTTTAAATTTTTGGAAGTAATTGTGAGTCTGTGCTTATGTACATCATTTGCAGTCCATAAGAGGGATTTAGATTCTCCAGAATCTGACACCCTCTTCCTCAGTGTCTGAAGACAGCTACAGTGTACTTATATCTAATATACATTAATAAATAAATAAATTTCTTAAAAAGGATAAGAAAGAAAGAAAGACCAGGCAGGCCTGCCATCCTTATCTCTATCTGTCTGTATGTCTGTCTGTCTGTCTGATCCCCTGGAACTGGAGATGGGCCACCATATAGTTGCTGGTAGTTGAACCCAGGTTCTCTGGAAGAGGAGACAATGCTGTTAATTTTTGAGCAGTATAGTGGCCCCACCCATCTTTAAATTTTTAGAAGTATATGTGAGGATGTGTTTATGTACCTCATATGCAGACCATAAGAGGGATTTAGATTGTCCAGAATCTGACACCGTCTTCTGGAGTGTCTGAAGACTGCTACCATGTACTTATATCTAATAAATAAATAAATAAATAAATAATCATTTTTTAAAAATGATAAGAAAAAAAGAAAGTCCAGGCAGGCCTGCGGTCCTTAACTCTGTCTGTCTGTCTGTCTGTCTGATCCCGGGGAACTGGAGATGGGCCACCATATAGTGGCTGATAGTTGATCCCAGGTTCTCTGGAAGAGGAGACAATGCTGTTAATTGTTGAGCCCTTTCAGTGGCCCCACTCATCTTTAAATTTTTAGAAGTGTATGTGAGGCTGTGTTTATGTACATCATAGGCAGGCTATAAGAGGGATTTAGATTCCCCAGAATCTGACACCCTCTTCTGGAGTGTCTGAAGACAGCTACAGTGTACTTATTCTAATAAATAAATAAATAAATAAATAAATAAATAAATAAATAAATAAATGAATGAATAAATAAACTTTTTTTAAAAATGATAAGAAAAAAAGAAATACCAGGGAGGCCTGCCATCCTTATCTCTGTCTGTCTGTCTATCTGTCTTTCTGATTCCCTGGACCTGGAAATGGGCCACCATATAGTTGCTGGTAGTTGATCTCAGGTTCTCTGGAAGAGGAGACAATGCTGTTAATTGTTGAGCCCTTTCAGTGGCCCCACTCATCTTTAAATTTTTAGAAGTGTATGTGAGGCTGTGTTTATGTACATCATAGGCAGACTATAAGAGGGATTTAGATTCTCCAGAATCTGACACCCTCTTCTGGAGTGTCTGAAGACAGCTACAGTGTACTTATGTCTAATAAATAAATAAATAAATAAATAAATAAATAAATAAATAAATATTTAAAAAAAATGATAAGAAAAAAAGAAAGACCAGGCAGGGCCTGCCATCCTTTTCTCTGTCTGTCTGTCTGTCTTTCTGATCTCCTGGAACTGGAGATGGGCCACCATATAGTTGCTGGTAGTTGATCCGAGGTTCTCTGGAAGAGGAGACAATGCTGTTAATTGTTGAGCCCTTTCAGTGGCCCCACTCATCTTTAAATTTTTAGAGGTGTATGTGAGGCTGTGTTTATGTACATCATATGCAGACCATAAGAGGGATTTAGATTCTCCAGAATATGACACCCTCTTCTGGAGTGTCTCAAGATAGCTACAGTGTACTTATATCTAATAAATACATAAATAAATAAATAAATAAATAAATAAATAAATAAATAAATAAACATTTTTTAAAAAGGATAAGAAAGAAAGAAAGACCAGGCAGGCCTTCCATCCTTATCTCTGTCTGTCTGTCTGTCTTTCTATCAGATCCCCTGGAACTGGAGATGGGCAACCATATGGTTGCTTGTAGTTGATCCCAGGTTCTCTGGAAGAGGAGACAATGCTGTTAATTATTGAGCCCTTTCAGTGGCCCCACCCATCTTTAAATTTTTAGAAGTATATGTGAGGCTGTGTTTATGTACATCATATGCAGACCATAAGAGGGATTTAGATTCTCCAGAATCTGACACCCTCTACTGGAGTGTCTGAAGACAGCTACAGTGTACTTATATCTAAAAAATATATAAATAAATAAATAAATAAATAAATAAAATATTTTTTAAAAGGATAAGAAATAAAGTAAGACCAGGCAGGCCTGCCATCTTTATGTCTGTCTGTCTGTCTGTCTTTCTGATCCCCCTGAACTGGAGATGGGCCACCATATAGTTGCTGTTAGTTGATCCCAGGTTTTCTGGAAGAGGAGACAATTCTGTTAATTGTTGAGCCCTTTAAGTGGCCCCACCCATCTATAAATTTTTAGAAGTATATGTGAGGCTGTGTTTATGTACATCATATGCAGCCCATAAGAGGGATTTAGATTCTCCAGAATCTTACACCCTTTTCTGCAGTGTCTCAAGACAGCTACAGTGTACCTATATCTAATAAATAAATAAATAAATAAATAAATAAATAAATAAATAAATAAATAAACATTTTTTAAAAGGGATAAGAAAGAAAGAAAAAACAGGCAGGCCTGCCATACTTGTCTGTCTGTCTTACTGTCTTGCCTAGCCCCTTGCCTAGCCTAGCCTAGCCTAGCCCCTTGCCTAGCCTAACCTAGCCCCTTGCTTAGCCTAGCCCTGCCTTGCCTAGCCCTGCCTATCCCTGTCTTTAACCAGGCTGGCCTCGAAATCAGAAACTGACTGCCTCTCCCTCCAGAGTGCTCTCATTAAGAGCTCGAGCCACCACTGACTGTTGGGTTTTCTAAGTCTTACATAGGTATGGTCTGTTTCTCAGCTGTGAAACCGTAATTAACACATGTAGTCTGTCCTAGGTCAGCCATAGCTACAGACTGAGGCCTTTTCTAAAACAAAACAAAAGAAAACAAAAAATAGAAATAATAAAATAAATAAATTAAGCAACCACATGATATCTTTTCTTTCTTTCAATGATACTCAGAGCTTGAAGCAGTTCACCCATGAGACCTCAGCTCCGGACATTGAGGCTGTTTCCCTAACAAGTATTATGGCTGAACCTGAGGGGTTCTACTGCTGATTTGTGTCCCCCACTTTAAAAAAATAGTTGTTTTCAAAGGCTGCAGGTTCTTAGTCCTGTTCCTTGTTACAGTTGAGTCACAGCCCTGAATGTTCAGTCTTAGTTAAAGGCACTGAGAAGGGCTTCCTATAGACATCAAAGACCAAGTCTTTGTTATTAAAAAGTTAATCTGGATTCCCCCACCCCCTGAGGGTTTGTATTCTCAACATAGACCCTTTTCCTTCCTAACCTTGGCTGTCCTGAACCTTACTGTCCTTGAACTCAGTGATTTGCCTGTCTTGCTGGGATGAAACTGTGAGCTACCATCCAGAAGGAAGCACCCTGCTGAGGTTAGATTGGGGTCTCTTCCATTTTCCTCTATGAACATGCATATGGCAGGCCTGTTCTTTCTTTTTTACTTTTCCTTTTCTTTTTAAAGATTTATTTATTTATTATATCAAAGTATGCTGTAGCTATGTTCAGACACTCCAGAAGAGGGTGTCAGATGCTGAAGAATCTAAATCATTCTTATTGTCTGCATATGATGTATATAAACACAGCCTAACATATACTCAAAAAAAAAAAAGAAAGAAAGAAAGAAAGAAAGAAAGAAAGAAAGAAAGAAAGAAAGAAAGAAAGAAAGAAAGAAAGAAAGAAAGAAAGGAAGAAAGAAAGAAAGAAAGAAAGATGTGGCTACAGAGAGGGCTCAACAATTAAGAGCATTGTCTCCTTTTCCAGAGAACCTGGGCTCAATTACCAGTATATATATATATGGTGGCCCATCTCCAGTTCCAGGGGATCTATTACTCTGTTCTGGAGTCTGTGGGCACAGCATACACATGCAAAACATTCTTACACTAAAAATAAAATAGATCATTCAGAGAGAGGACAGAGAGTGGGTGAGAGAGAGGGGAGGTAATTATAACTCCTGACGAGTTTGAAGACCTGAGCTTCATCACTCACACAAATAAATACATGCAAAATAATTTTTATTGAGCAACAGTTATATTTACTATATCTAAAGGACAGTCATGAGCATATTCTCTAAATAGAAAAAGGCCTGTTAGTCTTAGAAATGGAAAAGACAAACCAAGGAAGATTTGCAATTACATAATGAGGCAGCTCAGCCCAGCTCTTAGGTTGGAAATAAGACTCGAGAATAGGATACACATGAAGCCAGCCAGCCATTGCTTTTTGTTTTGGAGGCTGAAAGGATACACCTGAAGACAGCCAATGCTGTGTGTGCTTGATGGTGATCTGGTAATTTTTTTTTTTAATTTTTAAAAACTTTAACACTTTTTATAAAACTTTTATAAAAACTTTTTATTCTCCTTTCTTTCTTTCTTTCTTTCTTTCTTTCTTTCTTTCTTTCTTTCTTTCTTTCTTTCTTTCTTTCTTTCTTTCTTTCTTTTTTCAGGGTTTCTCACCATATTGCAGGTACTACAAGTTTGATTTTCTTATTTTTCGACTGTTTCAGGGTTTCTCACCATATTGCAGGTCCTACTGTGTGATTTTCTCATTTTTCGACTTTTTCAGGGTTTCTTAACATATTCCAAGTCCTAGAGTGTGATTTTCTCATTTTTCGACTTTTTCAGGGATTCTCACCATATTGCAGGTCCTACAAGTGTGAATTTCTTAATTTCCGACTTTTGCAGGGTTTCTCACCATGTTCCAGCTACTACAGTGTATTTTTCTCATTTTTTAAAATTTTCACGGTCTCTCATCTTATTCCAAGTCGAACAGTGTAATTTTCTCATTTTTCGACTTTTTCAGGGTTTCTCACCATATTGCAGGTGCTACAAGTTTGATTTTCTTATTTTTCAAATGTTTCAGGGTTTCTCACCATATTCCAGGTCCTACTGTGTGATTTTCTCACGTTAAGACTTTTTCAGTGTTTCTCACCAATATTCTAGGTACTACAGTGTGATTTTCTCATTTTTTGACTTTTTCAGGTTTTCTCATCATATTCCAAGTCCTAGAGTGTGATTTTCTCTTTTTCGGACTTTTTCAGGGTTTCTCAAAAATATTCCAGGTCCTACAGTGTAATTTTCTCATTTTTTGACTTTTTCAGGGTTTCTCACCATATTCCAAGTCCTATAGTGTGATTTTCTCATTTTTTGACTTTTTCAGGTTTTCTCATCTTACTTCAAGTCCTACAGTGTGATTTTCTCATTTTTCGACTTTTTCAAGGTTTCTCACCATATTGCAGGTCCTACAAGTGTGATTTTCTTATTGTTGGACTTTTTCAGGGTTTCTCACCATATTCCAGCTCCTACAGTGCATTTTTGTCATTTTTTGTCTTTTTCACGGTTTCTCATCTTATTCCAAGTCCTACAGTGTGATTTTCTCATTTTTCGACTTTTTCAGGGTTTCTCACCATATTGCAGTGCTACTGTGTGATTTTCTCATTTTTAGACTTTTTCAGGGTTTCTCACCATATTCCAGATTCTACTGTGTGATTTTCTCATTTTTTGACTTTTTCAGGGTTTCTCACCATATTCCAAGTCCTATAGTGTGATTTTCTCATTTTTTGACTTTTTCAGGGTTTCTCATCTTACTCCAAGTCCTACAGTGTGATTTTCTCATTTTTGACTTTTTCAGGGTTTCTCACCATATTGCAGGTCCTACAAGTGTGATTTTCTTATTGTTGGACTTTTTCAGGTTTTTCTCACCATATTCCAGCTCCTACAGTGCATTTTTGTCATTTTTTGTCTTTTTCACGGTTTCTCATCTTATTCCAAGTCCTACAGTGTGATTTTCTCATTTTTCGACTTTTTAAGGGTTTCTCACCATATTGCAGGTCCTACTGTGTGATTTTCTCATTTTTAGACTTTTTCAGGGTTTCTCACCATATTCCAGGTACTACTGTGTGATTTTCTCATTTTTTGACTTTTTCAGGGTTTCTCATCATATTCCAAGTCCTAGAGTGTGATTTTCTCTTTTTAAGACTTTTTAAGGGTTTCTCACCATATTCCAGGTCCTACAGTGTGATTTTCTCAATTTTGGACTTTTTCAGGGTTTCTCACCATATTCCAAGTCCTAGACTGTGATTTTCTCTTTTTTCGACTTTTTCAGGTTTTCTCACCATATTCCAGGTCCTACAGTGTGATTTTCTCATTTTTTGACTTTTTCAGGGTTTCTCATCTTACTCCAAGTCCTACAGTGTGATTTTCTCATTTTTCGACTTTTTCAGGGTTTCTCACCATATTGCAGGTCCTACTGTGTGATTTTCTCATTTTTAGACTTTTTCAGTGTTTACTCACCATATTCAAGGTACTACAGTGTTATTTTCTCATTTTTTGACTTTTTCAGGGTTTCTCATCTTATTCCAAGTCCTACAGTGTGATTTTCTCATTTTTCGACTTTTTCAGTGTTTCTCACCATATTGCAGGTCCTACTGTGTGATTTTCTCATTTTTAGACTTTTTCAGGGTTTCTCACCATATTCCAGGTACTACTGTGTGATTTCTCATTTTTTGACTTTTTCAGGGTTTCTCATCATATTCCAAGTCCTAGAGTGTGATTTTCTCTTTTTTCGACTTTTTCAGGGTTTCTCACCATATTCCAGGTCCTACAGTGTGATTTTCTCATTTTTTGACTTTTTCAGGGTTTCTCACCATATTCCAGCTCCTACTGCGTGATTTTCTCATTTTTCGACTTTTTCAGGGTTTCTCACCATATTCCAAGTCCTACAGTGTGATTTTCTCATTTTTTGACATTTTCAGGGTTTGTCACCATATTCCAGGTACTACAGTGTGATTTTCTTATTTTAGACTTTTTCAGTGTTTCTCACCAAATTCCAGGACCTACTGCGTGATTTTCTCATTTTTTACTTTTTCAGGATTTCTCACCATATTCCATGTCCTACACTGTAATTTTCTCATTTTTCGACTTTTTCAGGGTTTTTCACCATATTGGAGGTCCTACAAGTGTGATTTTATTATTTTTCGACTTTTTCAGTGTTTCTCATCATATTCCAGCTCCTACAGTGTATTATTCTCATTTTTTTGATTTTTTCACGGTTTCTCATCTTATTCCAAATCCTACAGTTTGATTTTCTCATTGTCGGAATTTTTTAGGGTTTCTCACCATATTGCAGGTACTACAAGTTTGATTTTCTTATTTTTCGACTGATTCAGTGTTTCTCACCATATTGCAGGTCCTATTGTGTGATTTTTCTCATTTTTCGACTTTTTCAGGGTTTCTCATCATATTCCAAGTCCTAGGTGTAATTTTTCTAATTTTTAGTCTTTTTCAGAATTTCTCACCATATTCCAGGTTCTACATTGTGATTTTTCTCATTTTTTGAATTTTTCAGGGTTGCTCACCATATTTCAGCTCCTACCGTGTATTTTTGTCATTTTTTGTCTTTTTCACGGTTTCTCATCTTATTCCAAGTCCTATATTGTGATTTTCTCCTTTTTTGACGTTTTCAGGGTTTCTCACCATATTGCAGGTACTACAAGTTTGATTTTCTTATTTTTCTATCTTTCAGGGTTTCTCACCATATTCCAGGTCCTACTGTTTGATTTTCTCATTTTTAGACTTTTTCATGGTTTCTCACCATATTCCAGGTACTACAGTGTACTTTTCTCATTTTTTGGACCTTTTCAGGGTTTCTCATCATATTCCAAGTCCTAGAGTGTGATTTTCTCTTTTTTCGACTATTTCAGAGTTTCTCACCATATTCCAGGTCCTATAGTGTGATTTTCTCATTTTAAGACTTTTTCAGGGTATCTCAACATATTCCAGGTACTACAGTGTGATTTTCTCAGTTTTCGACTTTTTCAGGGTTTCTCATCTTATTCCAAGTCCTAAAGTATGATTTTCTCATTTTAAGACTTTTTCAGGGTTTCTCACCATATTCCAGGTCCTACAGTGTGATTTTCTCATTTTTCGACTTTTTCAGGGTTTCTCACCATATTGGAGGTTCTATAAGTGTGATTTTCTTATTTTTCGACTGATTCAGTGTTTCTCACCATATTGCAGGTCCTACAGTGTGATTTTATCATTTTTCGACTTTTTCAGGGTTTCTCACCATATTGGAGGTTCTACAAGTGTGATTTTCTTATTTTTTTACTTTTTCAGGGTTTCTCACCATATTCCAGCTCCTACAGTGCATTTTTGTCATTTTTTGTCTTTTTCACGGTTTCTCATCTTATTCCAAGTCCTACAGTGTGATTTTCTCATTTTTCGACTTTTTAAGGGTTTCTCACCATATTGCAGGTCCTACTGTGTGATTTTCTCATTTTTAGACTTTTTCAGGGTTTCTCACCATATTCCAGGTACTACTGTGTGATTTTCTCATTTTTTGACTTTTTCAGGGTTTCTCATCATATTCCAAGTCCTAGAGTGTGATTTTCTCTTTTTAAGACTTTTTAAGGGTTTCTCACCATATTCCAGGTCCTACAGTGTGATTTTCTCAATTTTGGACTTTTTCAGGGTTTCTCACCATATTCCAAGTCCTAGACTGTGATTTTCTCTTTTTTCGACTTTTTCAGGGTTTCTCACCATATTCCAGGTCCTACAGTGTGATTTTCTCATTTTTTGACTTTTTCAGGTTTCTTATCTTACTCCAAGTCCTACAGTGTGATTTTCTCATTTTTCGACTTTTTCAGGGTTTTTCACCATATTGGAGGTCCTACAAGTGTGATTTTATTATTTTTCGACTTTTTCAGTGTTTCTCATCATATTCCAGCTCCTACAGTGTATTATTCTCATTTTTTTGATTTTTTCACGGTTTCTCATCTTATTCCAAATCCTACAGTGTGATTTTCTCATTGTCGGAATTTTTTTAGGGTTTCTCACCATATTGCAGGTACTACAAGTTTGATTTTCTCTTATTTTTCGACTGATTCAGTGTTTCTCACCATATTGCAGGTCCTATTGTGTGATTTTTCTCATTTTTCGACTTTTCAGGGTTTCTCATCATATTCCAAGTCCTAGGTGTAATTTTTCTAATTTTAGTCTTTTTCAGAATTTCTCACCATATTCCAGGTTCTACATTGTGATTTTCTCATTTTTTGAATTTTTCAGGTTGCTCACCATATTTCAGCTCCTACCGTGTATTTTTGTCATTTTTTGTCTTTTTCACGGTTTCTCATCTTATTCCAAGTCCTATATTGTGATTTTCTCCTTTTTTGACGTTTTCAGGGTTTCTCACCATATTGCAGGTACTACAAGTTTGATTTTCTTATTTTTCTATCTTTCAGGGTTTCTCACCATATTCCAGGTCCTACTGTTTGATTTTCTCATTTTTAGACTTTTTCATGGTTTCTCACCATATTCCAGGTACTACAGTGTACTTTTCTCATTTTTTGGACCTTTTCAGGGTTTCTCATCATATTCCAAGTCCTAGAGTGTGATTTTCTCTTTTTTCGACTATTTCAGAGTTTCTCACCATATTCCAGGTCCTATAGTGTGATTTTCTCATTTTAAGACTTTTTCAGGGTATCTCAACATATTCCAGGTACTACAGTGTGATTTTCTCATTTTTCGACTTTTTCAGGGTTTCTCATCTTATTCCAAGTCCTAAAGTATGATTTTCTCATTTTAAGACTTTTTCAGGGTTTCTCACCATATTCCCAGGTCCTACAGTGTGATTTTCTCATTTTTCGACTTTTTCAGGGTTTCTCACCATATTGGAGGTTCTACAAGTGTGATTTTTCTTATTTTTCGACTGATTCAGTTTTTCTCACCATATTGCAGGTCCTACAGTGTGATTTTATCATTTTTCGACTTTTTCAGGGTTTCTCACCATATTGGAGGTTCTACAAGTGTGATTTTCTTATTTTTTGACTTTTTCAGGGTTTCTTACCATATTCCCAGCTTCTACAGTGTATTTTTCTCATTTTTTGACTTTTTCACGGTTACTCATCATATTCTAAATCCTACAGTGTGATTTTCGCATTTTTGGAAATTTTCAGGGTTTCTCACCATAGTGCAAGTACTACAAGTTTGATTTTCTTATTTTTTGACTGTTTAAGTTTTTATCACCATATTGCAGGTCCTAATGTGTGATTTTCTCATTTTGAGACTTTTTCTGTGTTTCTCACCATATTCCAGCTACTACAGTGTGATTTTCTCATTTTTCGACTTTTATAGGGTTCCCTCATCATATTCCAAGTCCTAGAGTGTGATTTTTCTAATTATTGTCTTTTTCAGGGTTACTCACCAAATTCCATCTTCTACAGTGTGATTTTCAAATTTTTCGACTTTTTCAGGTTTTTCATCATATTCCAAGTCCTACAGTGTGATTTTCTCATTTTTTGACTTTTCAGGGTTTCTCATCATATTCCAAGTCCTAGAGAGTGATTTTTCTAATTTTTCGCCTTTTTCAGAGTTTCTCACCATATTCCAGGTTCCACAGTGTTATTTTTCTCATTTTTTGACTTTTTCAGGATTGCTCAACATATTCCATCTTCTACAGTGTGATTTTTTCATTTTTCAACTTTTTCAGGTTTCTCATCTTATTCCAAGTCCTACAGGGTGATTTTCTTCCATTTTTTGACTTTTTCAGGGTGTCTCATCCTTATTCCAAGTCCTACAGTGTGATTTTCTCATTTTTCAACTTTTTCAGGGTTTCTCACCATATTGCAGGTCCTACAAGTGTGAATTTCTTATTTTTTGACTTTTTCAGGGTTTCTCACCATATTCCAGCTCCTTCAGTGTATTTTTCTCATTTTTTGACTTTTTCAGGGTTTCTCACCATATTGCAGATATGACAAATTTGATTTTCTTATTTTTCGACTGCTTCAGGGTTTCTCACCATATTCCAGGTCCTACAGTGTAATTTTCTCATTTTTTGACTTTTTCAGTGTTTCTCACCATATTGCAGGTCCTACTGTGTGATTTTCTCATTTTTAGACTTTTTCAGTGTTTACTCACCATATTCAAGGTACTACAGTGTTATTTTCTCATTTTGAGACTTTTTCAGGTTTTCTCATCTTATTCCAAGTCCTACAGGGTGATTTTCTCTTTTTTCGACATTTAAAGGGTTTCTCAACATATTCCAGGTCCTACAGTGTAATATTCTCATTTTTTGACTTTTTCAGGGTTTGTCACCATATTCCAGGTACTACAGTGTGATTTTCTTATTTTAGACTTTTTCAGTGTTTCTCACCAAATTCCAGGACCTACTGCGTCATTTTCTCATTTTTGACTTTTTCAGGGTTTCTCACCATATTCCATGTCCTACACTGTAATTTTCTCATTTTTCGACGTTTTCAGGGTTTTTCACCCTATTGGAGGTCCTACAAGTGTGATTTTCTTATTTTTCGACTTTTTCAGGGTTTCTCATCATATTCCAGCTCCTACAGTGTATTATACTCATTTTTTTTATTTTTTCACGGTTTCTCATCATATTCCAAATCCTATAGTGTGATTTTCTCATTTTTTGACTTTTTCAGTGTTTCTCACCATATTGCAGGTCCTACTGTGTGATTTTCTCATTTTTAGACTTTTTCAGTGTTTACTCACCATATTCAAGGTACTACAGTGTGATTTTCTCATTTTTTTTTACTTTTTCAGGGTATATCATCATATTCCAAGTCCTAGAGTGTGATTTTCTCTTTTTTCGACTCTTTCAGAGTTTCTCACCATATTCCAGGTCCTACAGTGTGATTTTCTCATTTTAAGACTTTTTCAGGGTTTCTCAACACATTCCAGGTACTACAGTGTGATTTTCTCATTTTTCGACTTTTTCAGGGTTCCTCATCATATTCCAAGTCCTAGAGTGTGATTTTTCTAATTATTGACTTTTTCACGGTTGCTCACCATATTCCATCTTCTACAGTGTGATTTTCTCATTATTCGACTTTTTCAGGGTTTTTCATCATATTCCAAGTTCTATAGTGTGATTTTCTCATTTTTTGACTTTTTCAGGGTTTCTCACCATATTCCAGGTCCTACATTGTGATTTTCTCATTTTTCAACTTTTTCAGGGTTTCTCACCATAATGAAGGTCAAACAAGTGTGAGTTTCTTATTTTTCGACTTTTTCAGGTTTTCTCACCATATTCCAGCTCCTACAGTGTATTTTTCTCATTTTTAGACTTTTTCACGTTTTCTCACAATATTCCAAGTCCTACTGCGTGATTTTCTCATTTTTCGACTTTTTCAGGGTTTCTCACCATATTCCAAGTCCTACAGTGTGATTTTCTCATTTTTCGACTTTTTCAGAATTTCTCACCCTATTGCAGGTCCTACAAGTGTGAATTTCTTATTTTTTGACTTTTTCAGGGTTTCTCACCATATTCCAGCTCCTTCAGTGTATTTTTCTCATTTTTTGACTTTTTCAGGGTTTCTCACCATATTGCAGATATGACAAATTTGATTTCTTATTTTTCGACTGCTTCAGGGTTTCTCACCATATTCCAGGTCCTACTGTGTGATTTTCTCATTTTTAGACTTTTTCAGTGTTTTTATCACCATATTCAAGGTACTACAGTGTTATTTTCTCATTTTTTGACATTTTCAGGTTTTCTCATGATATTCCATGTCCTAGAGGGTGATTTTCTCTTTTTTCGACTTTTAAAGTGTTTCTCAACATATTCCAGGTCCTACAGTGTAATTTTCTCATGTTTTGACTTTTTCAGTGTTTCTCACCATATTGCAGGTCCTACAAGTGTGAATTTCTTTTTTTTCGACTTTTTCAGAGTTACTCACCATATTCCAGGTCCTACAGTGTGATTTTCTCATTTTTAGATTTTTCAGTGTTTCTCAACATATTGCAGGTCCTACTGTGTGATTTTCTCATTTTAAGACTTTTTCATGGTTTCTCACCATATTCCAGGTCCTACTGTGTGATTTTCTCATTTTTTTACTTTTTCAGTGTTTCTCATCATATTCCAAGTCCTACAGTGTGATTTTTCTCATTTTTTGACTTTTTCGGGGTTTCTTATCATATTCCAAGTCCTAGACTGTGATTTTTCTAATTTTTCGACTTTTTCAGATTATATCACCATATTCCTTTTACTACAGTGTTGTTTCTCATTTTTTGACTTTTTCAAGGTTTCTCACCATATTCAATGTCCTACAGTGTGATTTTCTCATTTAAAGGCTTTTTCAGGGTTTGTCACCATATTCCAGGTACTACAGTGTAATTTTCTTATTTTAGACTTTTTCAGTGTTTCTCACCAAATTCCAGGACCTACTGCGTGATTTTCTCATTTTTCGACTTTTTCAGGGTTTCTCACCATATTCCAGGTCCTACACTGTGATTTTCTCATTTTTCGACCTTTTCAGGGTTTTTCACCATATTGGAGGTCCTACAAGTGTGATTTTCTTATTTTTCGACTTTTTCAGGGTTTCTCATCATATTCCAAATCCTACAGTGTGATTTTCTCATTTTTGGAATTTTTCAGGGTTTCTCAACATATTGCAGGTACTACAAGTTTGATTTTCTTATTTTTTGACTGTTTCAGTGTTTCTTACCATATTGCAGGTCCTACTGTGTGATTTTCTCATTTTGAGAATTTTTCAGTGTTTATCACCATATTCCAGCTACTACAGTGTGATTTTCTCATTTTTCGACTTTTTCAGGGTTTCTCATTATATTCCAAGTCCTAGAGAGTGATTTTTCTAATTTTTCGCCTTTTTCAGAGTTTCTCACCATATTCCAGGTTCCACAGTGTGATTTTTCTCATTTTTTGACTTTTTCAGGATTGCTCAACATATTCCATCTTCTACAGTATGATTTTCTCATTTTTCAACTTTTTCAGGGTTTCTCATCATATTCCAAGTCCTACAGTGTGATTTTCTCATTTTTTGACTTTTTCAGGGTGTCTCATCTTATTCCAAGTCATACAGTGTGATTTTCTCATTTTTCGACTTTTTCAGGGTTTCTCACCATATTGCAGGTCCTACAAGTGTGAATTTCTTATTTTTTGACTTTTTCAGGGTTTCTCACCATATTGCAGATAAGACAAATTTGATTTTCTTATTTTTCGACTTTTTCAGGGTTTCTCACCATATTCCAGGTCCTACTGTGTGATTTTCTCATTTTTAGACTTTTTCAGTGTTTACTCACCATATTCAAGGTACTACAGTGTTATTTTCTCATTTTTTGACTTTTTCAGGTTTTCTCATCTTATTCCAAGTCCTACAGGGTGATTTTCTCTTTTTTCGACTTTTAAAGGGTTTCTCAACATATTCCAGGTCCACCAGTGTAATTTTCTCATTTTTTGACTTTTTCAGTGTTTCTCACCATATTGCAGGTCCTACAAGTGTGAATTTCTAATTTTTCGACTTTTTCAGAGTTACTCACCATATTCCAGGTCCTACAGTGTGATTTTTTCATTTCAAGATTTTTCAGTGTTTCTCACCATATTCCAGGTCCTACTGCCTGATGTTCTCATTTTTCGACTTTTTCAGGGTTTCTCACCATATTCCAAGTCCTACAGTGTGATTTTCTCATTTTTTTGACATTTTCAGGGTTTGTCACCATATTCCAGGTACTACAGTGTGATTTTCTTATTTTAGACTTTTTCAGTGCTTCTCACCAAATTCCTGGACCTACTGCGTGATTTTCTCATTTTTGACTTTTTCAGGGTTTCTCACCATATTCCATGTCCTACACTGTAATTTTCTCATTTTTCGACTTTTTCAGGGTTTTTCACCATATTGGAGGTCCTACAAGTGTGATTTTTTTATTTTTCGACTTTTTCAGGGTTTCTCAACATATTCCAGCTCCTACAGTGTATTATTCTCATTTTTTTGATTTTTTCACGGTTTCTCATCTTATTCCAAATCCTACAGTGTGATTTTCTCATTTTTGGAATTTTTCAGGGTTTCTCACCATATTGCAGGTTCTACATTGTGATTTTTCTCATTTTTTGAATTTTTCAGGGTTGCTCACCATATTTCAGCTCCTACAGTGTATTTCTGTCATTTTTTGTCTTTTTCACGGTTTCTCATCTTATTCCAAGTCCTATATTTTGATTTTCTCCTTTTTTGACTTTTTTAGGGTTTCTCACCATTTTGCAGGTACTACAAGTTTGATTTTCTTATTTTTCGATCTTTCAGGGTTTCTCACCATATTCCAGGTCCTACTGTTTGATTTTCTCATTTTTAGACTTTTTAAGGGTTTCTCACCATATTCCAGGTACTACAGTGTGATTTTCTCATTTTTTTTTTGACTTTTTCATGGTATATCATCATATTCCAAGTCCTAGAGTGTGATTTTCTCTTTTTTCGACTATTTCAGAGTTTCTCACCATATTCCAGGTCCTACAGTGTGATTTTCTCGTTTTAAGACTTTTTCAGGGTTTCTCAACACATTCCAGGTACTACAGTGTGATTTTCTCATTTTTCGACTTTTTCAGGGTTTCTCATCTTATTCCAAGTCCTACAGTGTGATTTTCTCGTTTTAAGACTTTTTCAGGGTTTCTCAACACATTCCAGCTTCTACAGTGTATTTTTCTCATTTTTTGACTTTTTAACGGTTACTCATCATATTCTAAATCCTACAGTGTGATTTTCGCATTTTTGGAAATTTTCAGGGTTTCTCACCATATTGCAGGTACTACAAGTTTGATTTTCTTATTTTTTGACTGTTTAAGTGTTTCACCATATTGCAGGTCCTACTGTGTGATTTTCTCATTTTGAGACTTTTTCAGTGTTTCTCACCATATTCCAGCTACTACAGTGTGATTTTCTCATTTTTCGACTTTTTCAGGGTTCCTCATCATATTCCAAGTCCTAGAGTGTGATTTTTCTAATTATTGACTTTTTTCACGGTTGCTCACCATATTCCATCTTCTACATTGTGATTTTCTCATTTTTCGACTTTTTCAGGGTTTTTCATCATATTCCAAGTTCTATAGTGTGATTTTCTCATTTTTTGACTTTTTCAGGGTTTCTCAACATATTCCAGGTCCTACAGTGTGATTTTCTCATTTTTCGACTTTTTCAGGGTTTCTCACCATAGTGGAGGTCAAACAAGTGTGAGTTTCTTATTTTTCGACTTTTTCAGGTTTTCTCACCATATTCCAGCTCCTACGGTGTATTTTTCTCATTTTTAGACTTTTTCACGTTTTCTCACAATATTCCTGGTCCTACTGCGTGATTTTCTCATTTTTCGACTTTTTCAGGTTTCTCACCATATTCCAAGTCCTACAGTGTGATTTTCTCATTTTTTGACTTTTTCAGAATTTCTCACCCTATTGCAGGTCCTACAAGTGTGAATTTCTTATTTTTTGACTTTTTCAGGGTTTCTCACCATATTCTAGCTCCTTCAGTGTATTTTTCTCATTTTTTTGACACTTCAGGGTTTCTCACCATATTGCAGATATGACAAATTTGATTTTCTTATTTTTCGACTGCTTCAGGGTTTCTCACCATATTCCAGGTCCTACTGTGTGTTTTTCTCATTTTTAGACTTTTTCAGTGTTTTCTCACCATATTCAAGGTACTACAGTGTTATTTTCTCATTTTTTGACTTTTTCAGGTTTTCTCATCATATTCCATGTCCTAGAGGGTGATTTTCTCTTTTTTCGACTTTTAAATTGTTTCTCAACATATTCTCGGTCCTACAGTGTAATTTTCTCATGTTTTGACTTTTTCAGTGTTTCTCACCATATTGCAGGTCCTACAAGTCTGAATTTCTCATTTTTCGACTTTTTCAGAGTTACCATATTCCAGGTCCTACAGTGTGATTTTCTCATTTTAAGATTTTTCAGTGTTTCTCAACATATTGCAGGTCCTACTGTGTGATTTTCTCTTTTTAAGACTTTTTCAGGGTTTCTTTTTTTTTGATTTTTAATATTTTTATTACATATTTTCCTCAATTACATTTCCAATGCTATCCCAAAAGTCCCCCATAGCGCCCCCCACTTCCCTACCCACCCATTCCCATTCTTTTGGCCCTGGCATTCCCCTATATTGGGGCATATAATATTTGCAAGTCCAATGGGCCTCTCTTTCCATTGATGGCCGACTAGGCCATCTTTCGATACATATGCAGCTAGAGACAAGAGCTCCGGGGTTCTGGTTAGTACATCATGTTGTTCCAACAATAGGGTTGCAGATCCCTTTAGCTCCTTGGGTACTTTCTCTAGCTTCTCCATTGGGAGCCCTGTGATACATCCAATAGCTGACTGTGAACATCCACTCCTGTGTTTGCTAGGCCCCGGCATCGTCTCACAAGAGACAGCTATATTTGGGTCCTTTCAGCAAAATCTTGCTAGTGTATGCAATGGTGTCAGCGTTTAGAAGCTGATTATGGGATGGATCCCTGGATATGGCAGTCTCTAAATGGTCCATCCTTTCATCACAGCTACGAACTTTGTCTCTGTAACTCCTTCCCTGGGTGTTTTGTTCCCAATTCTAAGAAGGTGCACAGTGTCCACACTTTGGTCTTCATTCTTCTTGAGTTTCATGCGTTTATCAAATTGTATCTTATATCTTGGGTATCCTAAGTTTTGGGCTAATATCCACTTATCAGTGAATACATATTGTGTGAGTTATTTTGTGATTGTGTTACTTCACTCAAGATGATGCCCTCCAGGTCCTTCCATTTGGCTAGGAATTTCATAAATTCATTCTTTTTAATAGCTGAGTAGTACTCCATTGTGTAAATGTACCATAATTTCTGTATCCATTCCTCTGTTGAGGGACATCTGGTTTCTTTCCAGCTTCTGGCTATTATAAAGAGGGCTGCTATGAACATAGTGGAGCATGTGTCCTTTTTACCGGTTGGGACATCTTCTGGATATATGCCCAGGAGAGGTATTGCTGGATCCTCCGCTAGTACTATGTCCAATTTTCTGAGGAACCGCCAGACTGATTTCCAGAGTGGTTGTACAAGCTTGCAATCCCACCAACAATGGAGGAGTGTTCCTCTTTCTCCACATCCTTGCCAGCATCTGCTGTCACCTGAATTTTTGATCT
This sequence comes from Mus caroli, assembly GCF_978045245.1. Classification (NCBI taxonomy): domain Eukaryota; kingdom Metazoa; phylum Chordata; class Mammalia; order Rodentia; family Muridae; genus Mus; species Mus caroli. Next base: position 56,384 of record NW_028227356.1, read on the forward strand.
TAGCCATTCTGACTGGTGTGAGGTGGAATCTCAGGGTTGTTTTGATTTGCATTTCCCTGATGATTAAGGATGTTGAACAGTTTTTCAGGTGTTTCTCTGCCATTCGGTATTCCTCAGGTGAGAATTCTTTGTTCAGTTCTGAGCCCCATTTTTTAATGGGGTTATTTGACTTTCTGGAGTCCACCTTCTTGAGTTCTTTATATATATATTGGATATTAGTCCCTTATCTGATTTAGGATAGGTGAAGATCCTTTCCCAATCTGTTGGTGGTTTTTTTGTCTTATTGATGGTGTCTTTAGCCTTGCAGAAGCTTTGTAGTTTCATGAGGTCCCACTTGTCAATTCTCGATCTTACAGCACAAGCCATTACTGTTCTATTCAGGAATTTTTCCCCTGTGCCCATATCTTCAAGGCTTTTCCCCACTTTCTCCTCTATAAGTTTCAGTGTCTCTGGTTTTATGTGAAGTTCCTTGATCCACTTAGACTTGACCTTAGTACAAGGAGATAGGAATGGATCGATTCGCATTCTTCTACATGTTAACAACCAGTTGTGCCAGCACCATTTGTTGAAAATGCTGTCTTTCTTCCACTGGATGTTTTTAGCTCCCTTGTCGAAGATCAAGTGACCATAGGTGTGTGGGTTCATTTCTGGGTCTTCAATTCTATTCCATTGGTCTATTTGTCTGTCACTATACCAGTACCATGCAGTTTTTATCACAATTGCTCTGTAGTAGAGCTTTAGGTCCGGCATGGTGATTCCACCAGAGGTTCTTTTATCCTTGAGAAGAGTTTTTGCTATCCTAGGTTTTTTGTTATTCCAGATGAATTTGCAGATTGCACTTTCTAATTCGTTGAAGAATTGATTTGGAATTTTGATGGGGATTGCATTGAATCTGTAGATTGCTTTTGGCAAGATAGCCATTTTTACAATGTTGATCCTGCCAATCCATGAGCATGGGAGATCTTTCCATCTTCTGAGATCTTCTATAATTTCTTTCTTCAGAGACTTGAAGTTTTTATTATACAGATCTTTCACTTCCTTAGTTAGAGTCACGCCAAGATATTTTATATTATTTGTGACTATTGAGAAGGGTGTTGTTTCCCTAATTTCTTTCTCAGCCTGTTTATTCTTTGTGTAGAGAAAGGCCATTGATTTGTTTGAGTTAATTTTATATCCAGCTACTTCACCGAAGCTGTTTATCAGGCTTAGGAGTTCTCTGGTGGAATTTTTAGGGTCACTTATATATACTATCATATCATCTGCAAAGAGTGATATTTTGACTTCATCTTTTCCAATTTGTATCCCTTTGATCTCCTTTTGTTGTCGAATTGCTCTGGCTAGGACTTCAAGTACAATGTTGAATAGGTATGGAGAAAGTGGACAGCCTTGTCTAGTCCCTGATTTTAGAGGGATTGCTTCAAGCTTCTCACCATTTACTTTGATGTTGGCTACTGGTTTGCTGTAGATTGCTTTTATCATGTTTAGGTATGGGCTTTGAATTCCTGATCTTTCCAAGACTTTTATCATGAATGGGTGTTGGATCTTGTCAAATGCTTTTTCCGCATCTAACGAGATGACCATGTGGTTTTTGTCTTTGAGTTTGTTTATATACTGGATTACGTTGATGGATTTCCGTATATTGAACCATCCCTGCATCCCTGGGATGAAACCTACTTGGTCAGGATGGATGATTGTTTTGATGTGTTCTTGGATTCGGTTAGCAAGAACTTTATTGAGGATTTTTGCATCAATATTCATAAGGGATATTGGTCTGAAGTTTTCTATCTTTGTTGGGTCTTTTTGTGGTTTAGGTATCAGAGTAATTGTGGCTTCATAGAATGAGTTGGGTAGAGTACCTTCTGTTTCTATTTTGTGGAATAGTTTGTGAAGAACTGGGATTAGATCTTCTTTGAAGGTCTGATAGAACTCTGCACTAAACCCATCTGGTCCTGGGCTTTTTTTAGTTGGGAGACTATTAATGACTGCTTCTATTTCTTTGGGGGATATAGGGCTGTTTAGATCATTAACCTGATCTTGATTCAACTTTGGTACCTGGTATCTGTCTAGGAACTTCTCCATTTCATCCAGGTTCTCCAGTTTTGTTGAGTATAGCCTTTGGTAGAAGGATCTGATGGTGTTTTGGATGTCTTCAGGATCTGTTGTTATGTCTCCTTTTTCATTTCTGATTTTGTTAATTAGGATGCTTCCCTGTGCCCTCTAGTGAGTCTGGCTAAGGGTTTATCTATCTTGTTGATTTTCTCAAAGAACCAGCTCCTTGATTGGTTGATTCTTTGAATAGTTTTTCTTGTTTCCACTTGGTTGATTTCACCCCTGAGTTTGATTATTTCCTGCCGTCTACTCCTCTTGGGTGAATTTGCTTCCTTTTGTTCTAGTGCTTTTAGGTGTGTTGTCAAGCTGCTAATGTGTGCTCTCTCTAGTTTCCTTTTGGAGGCACTCAGAGCAATGAGTTTTCCTCTTAGAAATGCTTTCATTGCGTCCCATAAGTTTGGGTATGTTGTGGCTTCATTTTCATTGAACTCTAAAAAGTCCTTAATTTCTTTCTTTATTCCTTCCTTGACCAAGGTATCATTGAGAAGAGTGTTGTTCAGTTTCCACGTGAAGGTTGGCTTTCTATTATTTATTTTGTTATTGAAGATCAGCCTTAGTCCATGGTGATCTGATAGGATGCATGGGACAATTTCAATATTTTTGTATCTGTTGAGGCCTGCTTTGTGACCAATTATGTGGTCAATTTTGGAGAAGGTACCATGAGGTGCTGAGAAGAAGGTATATCCTTTTGTTTTAGGATAGAATGTTCTGTAGATATCTGCCAGATCCATTTGATTCATAATTTCTCTTAGTTTCACTGTGTCCCTGTTTAGTTTCTGTTTCCATGATCTGTCCATTGGTGAAAGTGGTGTGTTGAAGTCTCCCACTATTATTGTATGAGGTGCAATGTGTGCTTTGAGATTTACTAAAGTTTCTTTAATGAATGTGGCTGCCTTTGTATTTGGAGCATAGATATTCAGGATTGATAGTTCCTCTTGGAGGATTTTACCTTTGATGAGTATGAAGTGTCCCTCCCTGTCTTTTTTAATGACTTTGGGTTGGAAGTCAATCTTATCAGATATTAGAATGGCTACTCCATCTTGTTTCTTCATGCCATTTGCTTGGAAAATTGTTTTCCAGCCTTTCATTCTGAGGTAGTGTCTATCCTTTTCTCTGAGATGAGTTTCCTGTAAGCAGCAAAATGTTGGGTCTTGTTTGTGTAGCCAGTTTGTTAGTCTATGTCTTTTTATCGGGGAGTTGAGTCCATTGATATTAAGAGATATTAAGGAAAAGTAATTGTTGTTTCCTGTTATTATTGTTGTTAAAGTTGGCATTTTGTTCTTGTGGCTGTCTTCTTTTAGGTTTGTTGAGGGATTACCTTCTTGTTGTTTCTAGGGCGTGGTTCCTGTCCTTGTATTGGTTTTTTTCTGTTGTTATCCTTTGAAGGGCTGGATTCGTGGAGAGATAATGTGTGAATTTGGTTTTGTCGTGGAATACTTTGGTTTCTCCATCTATGTTAATTGAGAGTTTGGCTGGGTATAGTAGCCTGGGCTGGAATTTGTGTTCTTTTAGTGTCTGTATAACATCCGTCCAGGATCTTCTGGCTTTCATAGTCTCTGGTGAAAAATCTGGTGTAATTCTGATAGGCTTGCCTTTATATGTTACTTGGCCTTTTTCTCTTACTGCTTTTAGTATTCTCTTTATTTAGAGCATTTGTTGTTCTGATTATAATGTGTCGGGAGGTATTTCTTTTCTGGTCCAGTCTATTTGGAGTTCTGAGGCTTCTTGTATGTTCATGGGCATCTCTTTCTTTAGATTTGGGAAGTTTTCTTCTATAATTTTGTTGAAGATGTTTGCTGGTCCTTTGAGTTGAAAATCTTCATTCTCATCCACTCCTATTATCCGTAGGTTTGGTCTTCTCATTGTGTCCTGTATTTCTTGGATGTTTTGAGTTAGGATCTTTTTGCATTTTACATTTTCCTTGATTGTTGTGCCGATGTTCTCTATGGAATCTTCTGCACCTGAGATTCTCTCTTCCATCTCTTGTATTCTGTTGCTGATGCTCGTATCTATGGTTCCAGATTTCTTTCCTAGGGTTTCTATCTCCAGTGTTGCCTCATTTTGGGTTTTCTTTATTGTGTCTACTTCCCTTTTTAGTTCTAGTATGGTTTTGTTCATTTCCATCATCTGTTTGGATGTGTTTTCCTGTTTTTCTGTAAGGACTTCTACCTGTTTGATTATGTTATCCTGTTTTTCTTTAAGGATTTGTAACTCTTTAGCAGTGTTCTCCTGCAATTCTTTAAGGGATTTTTGTGCTTCCTCTTTATTGTCTTCTGCCTGTTTAGCAGTGTTCTCCTGCATTTCTTTAAGTGTGTTATTAAAGTCCTTCTTGAAGTCCTCTATCATCATCAGGAGATATGCTTTTAAATCCGTGTCTAGCTTTTCCGGTGTGTTGGGGTGCCCTGGACTGGGCAAAGTGGGGGTGCTGGGTTCTGATGATGGTGAGTGGTCTTGGTTTCTGTTAGTAAGATTATTACGTTTACCTTTCGCCATCTGGTAATCTCTGGGGATAGTTGTTATCGTTGTCACTGTTTAAAGATTGGAGCAGAAGCTGTGTTCCACTCACCAGAGTCCCAAAATCCTGCGGCGGGGGTCGTGGGTAGCTGGCGGGTGTCAGGCAACCCTGCGCTCCCGCTACCCCAGCGCTGATCCGGCCGGATGAGGCCTGTGGCCCTACTCAGGCCGGTTTCTGCTTCCCTAACTAATGCAGTCTCAGGTCCTGAGCACTTGGGTTGGAGCAGAAGCTGTGCTCCACTCACCAGAAGTCTTAAGATCCTGTGGCGGGTGTTGTGGGTAGCTGGCGAGTGTCAGCCGACCCTGCGCCCCAGCTGCCCTGGTGCTTTTCTGACCTGAAGAGGGTTGTGCTTTTTCAGGGTTTCTCACCATATTCCAGATCCTACTGTGTGATTTTCTCATATTTTTACTTTTTCTGTGTTTCTCATCATATTCCAAGTCCTACAGTGTGATTTTCTCATTTTTTGACTTTTTCAGGGTTTCTCATCATATTCCAAGTCCTAGACTGTGATTTTTCTAATTTTTCGACTTTTTCAGATTATATCACCATATTCCTTTTACTACAGTGTTGTTTCTCATTTTTTGACTTTTTCAAGGTTTCTCATCATATTCCAAGTCCTAGAGTGTGATTTTTCTAATTTTTCGACTTTTTCAGATTATATCACCATATTCCTTTTACTACAGTGTGATGTTTCTCATTTTTTGACTTTTTCAAGTTTTCTCACCATATTCCATGTCCTACAGTGTGATTTTCTCATTTTAAGACTTTTTCAGGGTTTGTCACCATATTCCAGGTACTACAGTGTAATTTTTTTATTTTAGACTTTTTCAGTGTTTTTCACCATATTCCAGGACCTACTGCGTGATTTTCTCATTTTTCGACTTTTTCAGGGTTTCTCATCATATTCGAGCTCCTACAGTGTATTATTCTCATTTTTTGACTTTTTCACGGTTTCTCATCATAATCCAAATCCTACAGTGTGATTTTCTCATTTTTGGAATTTTTCAGGTTTTCTTACCATATTCCAGTTTCTACAGTGTTATTTTTCTAATTTTCGACTTTTTCAGTGGTGCTCACCATATTCCATCTTCTACAGTGTGATTTTCTCATTTTTCGACTTTTTCAGGGTTTCTCATCATATTCCAAGTCCTACAGTGTGATTTTCTCATTTTTTGACTTTTTCAGGGTTTCTCATCATATTCCAAGTCCTACAGTGTGATTTTTTCATTTTTTGACTTTTTCAGGGTTTCTCATCATATTCCAAGTACTACAGTGTGATTTTTTCATTTTTTGACTTTTTCAGGTTTTCTCATTATATTCCAAGTCCTACAGTGTTATTTTCTCATTTTTTGACTTCTTCAGTGTTTCTCACCATATTCCAGGTCCTACAGTGTGATTTTCTCATTTTTTGACTTTTTCAGGGTTTCTCACCATATTGGAGGTTCTATAAGTGTGATTTTCATATTTTTCGACTTTTTCAGGGTTTCTCACCATATTCCAGCTTCTACAGTGTATTTTTCTCATTTTTTGACTTTTTCACGGTTTCTCATCATATTCTAAATCCTACAGTGTGATTTTCTCATTTTTGGAATTTTTCAGGGTTTCTCACCATATTGCAGGTACTACAAGTTTGATTTTCTTCTTTTTTGACTGTTTAAGTTTTTCTCACCATATTGCAGGTCCTACTGTGTGATTTTCTCATTTTGAGACTTTTTCAGTGTTTCCCACCATATTCCAGCTACTACAGTGTGATTTTCTCATTTTTCGACTTTTTCAGGGTTTCTCATCATATTCCAATCCTAGAGTGTGATTTTTCTAATTTTTCGACTTTTTCAGAGTTTCTCACCATATTCCAGGTTCTACATTGTTATTTTTCTAATTTTTGACTTTTTCAGGGTTGCTCACCATATTCCATCTTCTACAGTGAGATTTTCTCATTTTTCGACTTTTTCAGGGTTTCTCATCATATTCCAAGTCCTACAGTGTGATTTTCTCATTTTTTGACTTTTTCAGGGTTGCTCACCATATTCCATCTTCTACAGTGAGATTTTCTCATTTTGAGACTTTTTCAGTGTTTCTCACCAATATTCTAGGTACTACAGTGTGATTTTCTCATTTTTTGACTTTTTCAGGTTTTCTCATCATATTCCAAGTCCTAGAGTGTGATTTTCTCTTTTTCGGACTTTTTCAGGGTTTCTCAAAAATATTCCAGGTCCTTCAGTGTAATTTTCTCATTTTTTGACTTTTTCAGGGTTTCTCACCATATTCCAAGTCCTATAGTGTGATTTTCTCATTTTTTGACTTTTTCAGGGTTTCTCATCTTACTCCAAGTCCTACAGTGTGATTTTCTCATTTTTGACTTTTTCAGGGTTTCTCACCATATTGCAGGTCCTACAAGTGTGATTTTCTTATTGTTGGACTTTTTCAGGTTTTTCTCACCATATTCCAGCTCCTACAGTGCATTTTTGTCATTTTTTGTCTTTTTCACGGTTTCTCATCTTATTCCAAGTCCTACAGTGTGATTTTCTCATTTTTCGACTTTTTAAGGGTTTCTCACTATATTGCAGGTCCTACTGTGTGATTTTCTCATTTTTAGACTTTTTCAGGGTTTCTCACCATATTCCAGGTACTACTGTGTGATTTTCTCATTTTTTGACTTTTTCAGGGTTTCTCATCATATTCCAAGTCCTAGAGTGTGATTTTCTCTTTTTAAGACTTTTTAAGGGTTTCTCACCATATTCCAGGTCCTACAGTGTGATTTTCTCAATTTTGGACTTTTTCAGGGTTTCTCATCATATTCCAAGTCCTAGACTGTGATTTTCTCTTTTTTCGACTTTTTCAGGGTTTCTCACCATATTCCAGGTCCTACAGTGTGATTTTCTCATTTTTTGACTTTTTCAGGGTTTCTCATCTTACTCCAAGTCCTACAGTGTGATTTTCTCATTTTTCGACTTTTTCAGGGTTTCTCACCATATTGCAGGTCCTACTGTGTGATTTTCTCATTTTTAGACTTTTTCAGTGTTTACTCACCATATTCAAGGTACTACAGTGTTATTTTCTCATTTTTTGACTTTTTCAGGGTTTCTCATCTTATTCCAAGTCCTACAGTGTGATTATCTCATTTTTCGACTTTTTCAGGGTTTCTCACCATATTGCAGGTCCTACTGTGTGATTTTCTCATTTTTAGACTTTTTCAGGGTTTCTCACCATATTCCAGGTACTGCTGTGTTATTTCTCATTTTTTGACTTTTTCAGGGTTTCTCATCATATTCCAAGTCCTAGAGTGTGATTTTCTCTTTTTTCGACTTTTTCAGGGTTTCTCACCATATTCCAGGTCCTACAGTGTGATTTTCTCATTTTTTGACTTTTTCAGGGTTTCTCACCATATTCCAGCTCCTACTGCGTGATTTTCTCATTTTTCGACTTTTTCAGGGTTTCTCACCATATTCCAAGTCCTACAGTGTGCTTTTCTCATTTTTTGACATTTTCAGGGTTTGTCACCATATTCCAGGTACTACAGTGTGATTTTCTTATTTTAGACTTTTTCAGTGTTTCTCACCAAATTCCAGGACCTACTGCGTCATTTTCTCATTTTTGACTTTTTCAGGATTTCTCACCATATTCCATGTCCTACACTGTAATTTTCTCATTTTTCGACTTTTTCAGGGTTTTCCACCCTATTGGAGGTCCTACAAGTGTGATTTTCTTATTTTTCGACTTTTTCAGTGTTTCTCATCATATTCCAGCTCCTACAGTGTATTATTCTCATTTTTTTGATTTTTTCACGGTTTCTCATCTTATTCCAAATCCTACAGTGTGATTTTCTCATTGTTGGAATTTTTTAGGGTTTCTCACCATATTGCAGGTACTACAAGTTTGATTTTCTTATTTTTCGACTGATACAGTGTTTCTCACCATATTGCAGGTCCTATTGTGTGATTTTTCTCATTTTTCGACTTTTTCAGGGTTTCTCATCATATTCCAAGTCCTAGGTGTAATTTTTCTAATTTTTAGGCTTTTTCAGAATTTCTCACCATATTCCAGGTTCTACATTGTGATTTTTCTCATTTTTTGAATTTTTCAGGGTTGCTCACCATATTTCAGCTCCTACCGTGTATTTTTGTCATTTTTTGTCTTTTTCACGGTTTCTCATCTTATTCCAAGTCCTATATTGTGATTTTCTCCTTTTTTGACGTTTTCAGGGTTTCTCACCATATTGCAGGTACTACAAGTTTGATTTTCTTATTTTTCTATCTTTCAGGGTTTCTCACCATATTCCAGGTCCTACTGTTTGATTTTCTCATTTTTAGACTTTTTCATGGTTTCTCACCATATTCCAGGTACTACAGTGTACTTTTCTCATTTTTTTGACCTTTTCAGGGTTTCTCATCATATTCCAAGTCCTAGAGTGTGATTTTCTCTTTTTTCGACTATTTCAGAGTTTCTCACCATATTCCAGGTCCTATAGTGTGATTTTCTCATTTTAAGACTTTTTCAGGGTATCTCAACATATTCCAGGTACTACAGTGTGATTTTCTCATTTTTCGACTTTTTCAGGGTTTCTCATCTTATTCCAAGTCCTAAAGTATGATTTTCACATTTTAAGACTTTTTCTGTGTTTCTCACCATATTGCAGGTCCTACAGTGTGATTTTCTCATTTTTCGACTTTTTCAGGGTTTCTCACCATATTGGAGGTTCTACAAGTGTGATTTTCTTATTTTTTGACTTTTTCAGGGTTTCTTACCATATTCCAGCTTCTACAGTGTATTTTTCTCATTTTTTGACTTTTTCACGGTTACTCATCATATTCTAAATCCTACAGTGTGATTTTCGCATTTTTGGAAATTTTCAGGGTTTCTCACCATAGTGCAAGTACTACAAGTTTGATTTTCTTATTTTTTGACTGTTTAAGTGTTTATCACCATATTGCAGGTCCTAATGTGTGATTTTCTCATTTTGAGACTTTTTCTGTGTTTCTCACCATATTCCAGCTACTACAGTGTGATTTTCTCATTTTTCGACTTTTATAGGGTTCCTCATCATATTCCAAGTCCTAGAGTGTGATTTTTCTAATTATTGACTTTTTCAGGGTTACTCACCAAATTCCATCTTCTACAGTGTGATTTTCAAATTTTTCGACTTTTTCAGGGTTTTTCATCATATTCCAAGTCCTACAGTGTGATTTTCTCATTTTTTGACTTTTTCAGGGTTTCTCATCATATTCCAAGTCCTAGAGAGTGATTTTTCTAATTTTTCGCCTTTTTCAGAGTTTCTCACCATATTCCAGGTTCCACAGTGTTATTTTTCTCATTTTTTGACTTTTTCAGGATTGCTCAACATATTCCATCTTCTACAGTGTGATTTTTTCATTTTTCAACTTTTTCAGGGTTTCTCATCTTATTCCAAGTCCTACAGGGTGATTTTCTCATTTTTTGACTTTTTCAGGGTGTCTCATCTTATTCCAAGTCCTACAGTGTGATTTTCTCATTTTTCAACTTTTTCAGGGTTTCTCACCATATTGCAGGTCCTACAAGTGTGAATTTCTTATTTTTTGACTTTTTCAGGGTTTCTCACCATATTCCAGCTCCTTCAGTGTATTTTTCTCATTTTTTGACTTTTTCAGGGTTTCTCACCATATTGCAGATATGACAAATTTGATTTTCTTATTTTTCGACTGCTTCAGGGTTTCTCACCATATTCCAGGTCCTACAGTGTAATTTTCTCATTTTTTGACTTTTTCAGTGTTTCTCACCATATTGCAGGTCCTACTGTGTGATTTTCTCATTTTTAGACTTTTTCAGTGTTTACTCACCATATTCAAGGTACTACAGTGTTATTTTCTCATTTTGAGACTTTTTCAGGTTTTCTCATCTTATTCCAAGTCCTACAGGGTGATTTTCTCTTTTTTCGACTTTTAAAGGGTTTCTCAACATATTCCAGGTCCTACAGTGTAATATTCTCATTTTTTGACTTTTTCAGGGTTTGTCACCATATTCCAGGTACTACAGTGTGATTTTCTTATTTTAGACTTTTTCAGTGTTTCTCACCAAATTCCAGGACCTACTGCGTCATTTTCTCATTTTTGACTTTTTCAGGGTTTCTCACCATATTCCATGTCCTACACTGTAATTTTCTCATTTTTCGACTTTTTCAGGGTTTTTCACCCTATTGGAGGTCCTACAAGTGTGATTTTCTTATTTTTCGACTTTTTCAGGGTTTCTCATCATATTCCAGCTCCTACAGTGTATTATACTCATTTTTTTTATTTTTTCACGGTTTCTCATCATATTCCAAATCCTATAGTGTGATTTTCTCATTTTTTGACTTTTTCAGTGTTTCTCACCATATTGCAGGTCCTACTGTGTGATTTTCTCATTTTTAGACTTTTTCAGTGTTTACTCACCATATTCAAGGTACTACAGTGTGATTTTCTCATTTTTTTGACTTTTTCAGGGTATATCATCATATTCCAAGTCCTAGAGTGTGATTTTCTCTTTTTTCGACTCTTTCAGAGTTTCTCATCATATTCCAGGTCCTACAGTGTGATTTTCTCATTTTAAGACTTTTTCAGGGTTTCTCAACACATTCCAGGTACTACAGTGATTTTCTCATTTTTCGACTTTTTCAGGGTTTCTCACCATATTGGAGGTTCTAAAAGTGTGATTTTCTTATTTTTTGACTTTTTCAGGGTTTCTTACCATATTCCAGCTTCTACAGTGTATTTTTCTCATTTTTTGACTTTTTCACGGTTACTCATCATATTCTAAATCCTACAGTGTGATTTTCGCATTTTTGGAAATTTTCAGGGTTTCTCACCATAGTGCAAGTACTACAAGTTTGATTTTCTTATTTTTTGACTGTTTAAGTGTTTATCACCATATTGCAGGTCCTAATGTGTGATTTTCTCATTTTGAGACTTTTTCTGTGTTTCTCACCATATTCCAGCTACTACAGTGTGATTTTCTCATTTTCGACTTTTATAGGGTTCCTCATCATATTCCAAGTCCTAGAGTTTGATTTTTCTAATTATTGACTTTTTCAGGGTTACTCACCAAATTCCATCTTCTACAGTGTGATTTTCAAATTTTCGACTTTTTCAGGGTTTTTCATCATATTCCAAGTCCTACAGTGTGATTTTCTCATTTTTTGACTTTTTCAGGGTTTCTCATCATATTCCAAGTCCTAGAGAGTGATTTTTCTAATTTTTCGCCTTTTTCAGAGTTTCTCACCATATTCCAGGTTCCACAGTGTTATTTTTCTCATTTTTTGACTTTTTCAGGGTTGCTCAACATATTCCATCTTCTACAGTGTGATTTTTTCATTTTTCAACTTTTTCAGGGTTTCTCATCTTATTCCAAGTCCTACAGGGTGATTTTCTCATTTTTTGACTTTTTCAGGGTGTCTCATCTTATTCCAAGTCCTACAGTGTGATTTTCTCATTTTTCAACTTTTTCAGGGTTTCTCACCATATTGCAGGTCCTACAAGTGTGAATTTCTTATTTTTTGACTTTTTCAGGGTTTCTCACCATATTCCAGCTCCTTCAGTGTATTTTTCTCATTTTTTGACTTTTTCAGGGTTTCTCACCATATTGCAGATATGACAAATTTGATTTTCTTATTTTTCGACTGCTTCAGGGTTTCTCACCATATTCCAGGTCCTACAGTGTAATTTTCTCATTTTTTGACTTTTTCAGGGTTTGTCACCATATTCCAGGTACTACAGTGTGATTTTCTTATTTTAGACTTTTTCAGTGTTTCTCACCAAATTCCAGGACCTACTGCGTCATTTTCTCATTTTTGACTTTTTCAGGGTTCTCACCATATTCCATGTCCTACACTGTAATTTTCTCATTTTTCGACTTTTTCAGGGTTTTTCACCCTATTGGAGGTCCTACAAGTGTGATTTTCTTATTTTTCGACTTTTTCAGGGTTTCTCATCATATTCCAGCTCCTACAGTGTATTATACTCATTTTTTTTATTTTTTCACGGTTTCTCATCATATTCCAAATCCTATAGTGTGATTTTCTCATTTTTTGACTTTTTCAGTGTTTCCCACCATATTCCAGCTACTACAGTGTGATTTTCTCATTTTTCGACTTTTTCAGGGTTTCTCATCATATTCCAATCCTAGAGTGTGATTTTTCTAATTTTTCGACTTTTTCAGAGTTTCTCACCATATTCCAGGTTCTACATTGTTATTTTTCTAATTTTTGACTTTTTCAGGGTTGCTCACCATATTCCATCTTCTACAGTGAGATTTTCTCATTTTTCGACTTTTTCAGGGTTTC
>NW_028227356.1:69397-124733 GCF_978045245.1 Mus caroli
GAAAAATACACTGAAGGAGCTGGAATATGGTGAGAAACCCTAAAAAAGTCAAAAAATAAGAAATTCACACTTGTAGGACCTGCAATATGGTGAGAAACCCTGAAAAAGTTGAAAAATGAGAAAATCACACTGTAGGACTTGGAATAAGATGAGACACCCTGAAAAAGTCAAAAAATGAGAAAATCACCCTGTAGGACTTGGAATAAGATGAGAAACCCTGAAAAAGTTGAAAAATGAAAAAATCACACTGTAGAAGATGGAATATGTTGAGCAATCCTGAAAAAGTCAAAAAATGAGAAAAATAACACTGTGGAACCTGGAATATGGTGAGAAACTCTGAAAAAGGCGAAAAATTAGAAAAATCACTCTCTAGGACTTGGAATATGATGAGAAACCCTGAAAAAGTCAAAAAATGAGAAAATCACACTGTAGGACTTGGAATATGATGAAAAACCCTGAAAAAGTCGAAAAATTTGAAAATCACACTGTAGAAGATGGAATTTGGTGAGTAACCCTGAAAAAGTCAATAATTAGAAAAATCACACTCTAGGACTTGGAATATGATGAGGAACCCTATAAAAGTCGAAAAATGAGAAAATCACACTGTAGTAGCTGGAATATGGTGAGAAACACAGAAAAAGTCTCAAAATGAGAAAATCACACATTAGGACCTGCAATATGGTGATAAACACTTAAACAGTCAAAAAATAAGAAAATCAAACTTGTAGTACTTGCACTATGGTGAGAAAACCTGAAAATTTCCAAAAATGCGAAAATCACACTGTAGGATTTAGAATATGATGAGTAACCGTGAAAAAGTCAAAAAATGAGAAAAATACACTGTAGAAGCTGAAATATGGTAAGAAACCCTGAAAAAGTCAAAAAATAAGAAAATCACACTTGTAGAACCTCCAATATGGTGAGAAACCCTGAAAAAGTTGAAAAATGATAAAATCACACTGTAGGACCTGCAATATGGTGAGAAACACTGAATCAGTCGAAAAATAAGAAAATCACACTTGTAGAACCTCCAATATGGTGAGAAACCCTGAAAAAGTCGAAAAATGAGAAAATCACACTGTAGGACCTGGAATATGGTGAGAAACCCTGAAAAAGTCTTAAAATGAGAAAATCATACTTTAGGACTTGGAATAAGATGAGAAACCCTGAAAAAGTCGAAAAATGAGAAAATCACACTGTAGTACCTGGAATATGTTGAGATACCCTGAAAAAGTCTTAAAATGAGAAAATCACACTATAGGACCTGGAATATGGTGAGAAACTCTGAAATAGTCGAAAAAAGAGAAAATCACACTCTAGGACTTGGAATATGATGAGAAACCCTGAAAAGGTCAAAAAAATGAGAAAAGTACACTGTAGTACCTGGAATATGGTGAGAAACCATGAAAAAGTCTAAAAATGAGAAAATCAAACAGTAGGACCTGGAATATGGTGAGAAACCCTGAAAGATAGAAAAATAAGAAAATCAAACTTGTAGTACCTGCAATATGGTGAGAAACCCTGAAAACGTCAAAAAAGGAGAAAATCACAATATAGGACTTGGAATAAGATGAGAAACCGTGAAATAGACAAAAAATGACAAAAATACACGGTAGGAGCTGAAATATGGTGAGAAACACTGAAAAAGTCGAAAAATAAGAAAATCAAACTTGTAGTACCTGCAATATGGTGAGAAACCCTAAAAAATTCCAACAATGAGAAAATCACACTGTAGGATTTGGAATAAGATGAGAAACCGTGAAAAAATCAAAAAAAAATGAGAATAATACACTGTAGGAGCTGGAATATGATGAGAAACACTGAAAAAGTCGAAAAATAAGAAAATCACACTTGTAGGACCTCCAATATGGTGAAAAACCCGGAAAAAGTCGAAAAATGAGAAAATTACAGTGTAGGACATGGAATATGGTGAGAAATCCTGAAAAAGTCAAAAATGAGAAAATCACGCAGTAGGTCCTGGAATTTGGTGAGAAACACTGAAAAAGTCTAAAATAAGAAAATCACACTGTAGTACCTGGAATATGGTGACAAACCCTGAAAATGTCAAAAAATGAGAAAATCACACTGTAGGACTTGGAATATGGTGAGAAACCCTGAAAAAGTCGAAAAATGAGAAAATCACGCAGTAGGAGCTGGAATATGGTGAGAAACCCTGAAAAAGTCAAAAAATGAGAAAATCACACTGTAGGACCTGGAATATGGTGAGAAACCCTGAAAAAGTCGAAAAAAGAGAAAATCACACTCTAGGACTTGGAATATGATGAGAAACCCTGAAAAAGTCAAAAAATGAGAAATCACACAGTAGTACCTGGAATATGGTGAGAAACCCTGAAAAAGTCTAAAAATGAGAAAATCACACAATAGGACCTGCAATATGGTGAGAAACACTGAAAGAGTCGAAAAATGAGAAAATCACACTGTAGCACTGCAATATGGTGAGAAACCCTGAAAAAGTTGAAAAATGAGAAAATCACACTGTAGGACTTGGAATAAGATGAGAAACCCTGAAAAAGTCAAAAAATGAGAAAATAACACTGTAGTACCTTGAATATGGTGAGTAAACACTGAAAAAGTCTAAAAATGAGAAAATCACACAGTAGGATCTGCAATATGGTGAGAAACCCTGAAAAAGTCGAAAAATGAGAAAATCACACTGTAGGACTTGGAGTAAGATGAGAAACCCTGAAAAAGTCAAAAAATGAGAAAATCACACTGTAGGACCTGGAATATGGTGAGAAACCCTGAAAAAGTCGAAAAAAGAGAAAATCACAGTCTAGGACTTGGAATATGATGAGAAACCCTGAAAAAGTCCAAAATTGAGAAAATCACACTGTAGGACCTGGAATATGGTGAGAAACCCTTAAAAAGTCTTAAAAAGAGAAAATCACACTCTAGGACTTGGAATATGATGAGAAACCCTGAAAAAGTCAAAAAATGAGAAAATCACACAGTAGTACCTGGAATCACAGTAGTACCTGGAATATGGTGAGAAACCCTGAAAAAGTCTAAAAATGAGAAAATCACACAGTAGGACCTGCAATATGGTGAGAAACCCTTAAAAAGTCGAAAAATGAGAAAATCACACTGTAGGACTTGGAATAAGATGAGAAACCGTGAAAAAGACAAAAAATGACAAAAATGCACTGTAGGAGCTGGAATATGGTGAGAAAAACCTGAAAAAGTCCAACAATAAGAAAATCACACTTGTAGGACCTGCAATATGGTGAGAAACCCTGAAAAAGTCAAAAATGAGAAAATCACACTGTAGGACTTGGAGTAAGATGAGAAACCCTGAAAAAGTCAAAAAATGAGAAAATCACACTATAGGACTTGGAATATGGTGAGAAACCCTGAAAAAGTCAAAAAATGAGAAAATCACACAGTAGAACCTGGAATATGGTGAGAAACCCTGAAAAAGTCTAAAAATGAGAAAATCACACAGTAGCACTGCAATATGGTGAGAAACCCTGAAAAAGTTGAAAAATGAGAAAATCACACTGTAGGACTTGGAATAAGATGAGAAACCGTGAAAAAGACAAAAAATGACAAAAATGCACTGTAGGAGCTGGAATATGGTGAGAAACCCTGAAAAAGTCCAACAATAAGAAAATCACACTTGTAGGACCTGCAATATGGTGAGAAACCTTGAAAAAGTCGAAAAATGAGAAAATCACACTATAGGACTTGAAGTAAGATGAGAAACCCTGAAAAAGTCAAAAAATGAGAAAATCACACTATAGGACTTGGAATATGGTGAGAAACCCTGAAAAAGTCAAAAAATGAGAAAATTACACTGTAGGACCTGGAATATTTTTGAGAAACCCTGAAAAAGTCCGAAAAAGAGAAAATCACACTCTAGGACTTGGAATATGATGAGAAAACCTGAAAAAGTAAAAAAATGAGAAAATCACACTGTAGTACCTAGAATATTGGTGAGAAACACTGAAAAAGTCGTAAGGTGAGAAAATCACACAGTAGGACCTGGAATATGGTGAGAAACCCTGAAACATTTGAAAAATAAGAAAATCAAACTTGTAGTACCTGCAATATGGTGAGAAACCCTGAAAAAGTCGAAAAATGAGAAAATTACACTGTTCGACTTGGAATAAGATGAGAGACCGTGAAAATTTTAAAAAATGAGAAAAATACACTGTAGTAGCTGGAACATGGTGAGAAACCCTGCAAAAGTCGAAAATTAAGAAATTCACACTTGTAGGACCTGCAATATGGTGAGAATCCCTGAAAAAGTCGAAAAATGAGAAAATCACACTCTAGGACTTGGAATATGATAAGAAACCCTGAAAAAGTCGAAAAATGAGAAAATCACACAGTAGGACCTGCAATATGGTGAGAAACCCTGAAACAGTCAAAAAATAAGAAAATCAAACTTGTAGTACCTGCAATATGGTGAGAAACCCTGAAAAAAGAAAGAAAGAAAGAAAGAAAGAAAGAAAGAAAGAAAGAAAGAAAGAAAGAAAGAAAGAAAGAAAGAAAGAAAGAAAGAAAGAAAGAAAGAAAGGAGAATAAAAAGTTTTTATAAAAGTTTTATAAAAAGTGTTAAAGTTTTTAAAAATTAAAAAAAAAAATTACCAGATCACCATCAAGCACACACAGCATTGGTTGTCTTCAGGTGTATCCCTTCAGCCTCCAAAACAAAAAGCAATGGCTGGCTGGCTTCATGTGTATCCTATTCTCGAGTCTTATTTCCAACCTAAGAGCTGGGCTGAGCTGCCTCATTATGTAATTGCAAATCTTCCTTGGTTTGTCTTTTCCATTTCTAAGACTAACAGGCCTTTTTCTATTTAGAGAATATGCTCATGACTGTCCTTTAGATATAGTAAATATAACTGTTGCTCAATAAAAATTATTTTGCATGTATTTATTTGTGTGAGTGATGAAGCTCAGGTCTTCAAACTCGTCAGGAGTTATAATTACCTCCCCTCTCTCTCACCCACTCTCTGTCCTCTCTCTGAATGATCTATTTTATTTTTAGTGTAAGAATGTTTTGCATGTGTATGCTGTGCCCACAGACTCCAGAACAGAGTAATAGATCCCCTGGAACTGGAGATGGGCCACCATATATATATATACTGGTAATTGAGCCCAGGTTCTCTGGAAGAGGAGACAATGCTCTTAATTGTTGAGCCCTCTCTGTAGCCACATCTTTCTTTCTTTCTTTCTTTCTTCCTTCCTTCCTTTCTTTCTTTCTTTCTTTCTTTCTTTCTTTCTTTCTTTCTTTCTTTCTTTCTTTCTTTCTTTCTTTTTTTTTGAGCATATGTTAGGCTGTGTTTATATACATCATATGCAGACAATAAGAATGATTTAGATTCTTCAGCATCTGACACCCTCTTCTGGAGTGTCTGAACATAGCTACAGCATACTTTGATATAATAAATAAATAAATCTTTAAAAAGAAAAGGAAAAGTAAAAAAGAAAGAACAGGCCTGCCATATGCATGTTCATAGAGGAAAATGGAAGAGACCCCAATCTAACCTCAGCAGGGTGCTTCCTTCTGGATGGTAGCTCACAGTTTCATCCCAGCAAGACAGGCAAATCACTGAGTTCAAGGACAGTAAGGTTCAGGACAGCCAAGGTTAGGAAGGAAAAGGGTCTATGTTGAGAATACAAACCCTCAGGGGGTGGGGGAATCCAGATTAACTTTTTAATAACAAAGACTTGGTCTTTGATGTCTAGAGGAAGCCCTTCTCAGTGCCTTTAACTAAGACTGAACATTCAGGGCTGTGACTCAACTGTAACAAGGAACAGGGCTAAGAACCTGCAGCCTTTGAAAACAACTATTTTTTTAAAGTGGGGGACACAAATCAGCAGTAGAACCCCTCAGGTTCAGCCATAATACTTGTTAGGGAAACAGCCTCAATGTCCGGAGCTGAGGTCTCATGGGTGAACTGCTTCAAGCTCTGAGTATCATTGAAAGAAAGAAAAGATATCATGTGGTTGCTTAATTTATTTATTTTATTATTTCTATTTTTTGTTTTCTTTTGTTTTGTTTTAGAAAAGGCCTCAGTCTGTAGCTATGGCTGACCTAGGACAGACTACATGTGTTAATTACGGTTTCACAGCTGAGAAACAGACCATACCTATGTAAGACTTAGAAAACCCAACAGTCAGTGGTGGCTCGAGCTCTTAATGAGAGCACTCTGGAGGGAGAGGCAGTCAGTTTCTGATTTCGAGGCCAGCCTGGTTAAAGACAGGGATAGGCAGAGCTAGGCAAGGCAGGGCTAGGCTAAGCAAGGGGCTAGGTTAGGCTAGGCAAGGGGCTAGGCTAGGCTAGGCTAGGCAAGGGGCTAGGCAAGACAGTAAGACAGACAGACAAGTATGGCAGGCCTGCCTGGTTTTTCTTTCTTTCTTATCCCTTTTAAAAAATGTTTATTTATTTATTTATTTATTTATTTATTTATTTATTTATTTATTTATTTATTAGATATAAGTACACTGTAGCTGTCTTGAGACACTGCAGAAAAGGGTGTAAGATTCTGGAGAATCTAAATCCCTCTTATGGGCTGCATATGATGTACATAAACACAGCCTCACATATACTTCTAAAAATTTATAGATGGGTGGGGCCACTGAAAGGGCTCAACAATTAACAGAATTGTCTCCTCTTCCAGAAAACCTGGGATCAACTAACAGCAACTATATGGTGGCCCATCTCCAGTTCCAGGGGATCAGAAAGACAGACAGACAGACAGACAGACATAAGGATGGCAGACCTGCCTGGTCTTACTTTATTTCTTATCCTTTTAAAAAATATTTTATTTATTTATTTATTTATTTATTTATTTATTTATTTATTTATGTATTTTTAGATATAAGTACACTGTAGCTGTCTTCAGACACTCCAGTAGAGGGTGTCAGATTCTGGAGAATCTAAATCCCTCTTATGGTCTGCATATGATGTACTTAAACACAGCCACACATATACTTCTAAAAATTTAAAGATGGGTGGGGCCACTGAAAGGGCTCAATAATTAACAGCATTGTCTCCTCTTCCAGAGAACCTGGGATCAACTACAAGCAACTATATGGTGCCCATCTCCAGTTCCAGGGGATCAGACAGAGAGACAGACAGACAGACAGACAGAGATAAGGATGGAAGGCCTGCCTGGTCTTTCTTTCTTTCTTATCCTTTTTAAAAAAATGTTTATTTATTTATTTATTTATTTATTTATGTATTTATTAGATATAAGTACACTGTAGGTATCTTCAGACACTCCAGAAGAGGGTGTCATATTCTGGAGAATCTAAATCCTTCTTATGGTCTGCATATGATGTACATAAACACAGCCTCACATACACCTCTAAAAATTTAAAGATGAGTGGGGCCACTGAAAGGGCTCAACAATTAACAGCATTGTCTCCTCTTCCAGAGAACCTGGGATCAACTACCAGCAACTATATGGTGGCCCATCTCCAGTTCCAGGAGATCAGAAAGACAGACAGACAGACAGAGAAAAGGATGGCAGGCCCTGCCTGGTCTTTCTTTTTTTCTTATCATTTTTTTTAAAATATTTATTTATTTATTTATTTATTTATTTATTTATTTATTTATTTATTTATTAGACATAAGTACACTGTAGCTGTCTTCAGACACTCCAGAAGAGGGTGTCAGATTCTGGAGAATCTAAATCCCTCTTATAGTCTGCCTATGATGTACATAAACACAGCCTCACATACACTTCTAAAAATTTAAAGATGAGAGGGGCCACTGAAAGGGCTCAACAATTAACAGCATTGTCTCCTCTTCCAGAGAACCTGGGATCAACTACCAGCAACTATATTGTGGCCCATCTCCAGTTCCCCGATATCAGACAGACAGACAGACAGACAGAGTTAAGGAACGCAGGCCTGCCTGGACTTTCTTTTTTTCTTATCATTTTTAAAAAATGATTATTTATTTATTTATTTATTTATTAGATATAAGTACATGGTAGCAGTCTTCAGACATTCCAGAAGACGGTGTCAGATTCTGGACAATCTAAATCCCTCTTATGGTCTGCATATGAGGTACATAAACACATCCTCACATATACTTCTAAAAATTTAAAGATGGGTGGGGCCACTTTACTGCTCAAAAATTAACAGCATTGTCTCCTCTTCCAGAGAACCTGGGTTCAACTACCAGCAACTATATGGTGGCCCATCTCCAGTTCCAGGGGATCAGACAGACAGACAGACATACAGACAGATAGAGATAAGGATGGCAGGCCTGCCTGGTCTTTCTTTCTTTCTTATCCTTTTTAAGAAATGTTTATTTATTTATTAATGTATATTAGATATAAGTACACTGTAGCTGTCTTCAGACACTGAGGAAGAGGGTGTCAGATTCTGGAGAATCTAAATCCCTCTTATGGACTGCAAATGATGTACATAAGCACAGACTCACAATTACTTCCAAAAATTTAAAGATGTGTGGGGCCACTGAAAGGGCTCAACAATTAACAGCATTGTCTCCTCTTCCAGAGAACCTGGGATCAACTACCAGCAACTATATGGTGGCCCATCTCCAGTTCCAGGGGATCAGATAGACAGACAGACAGACAGAAGAGATAAGGATCGCAGGTCTGCCTGTTCTTTCTTTCTTTCTTTCTTTCTTTCTTTCTTTCTTTCTTTCTTTCTTTCTTTCTTTCTTATCCTTTTAAAATGTTTATTTATTTATTTATTTATTTATTTATTTATTTATTTATTTATTTATTTATTTATTAGATTTAAGTACACTTAGCTGTCTTCAGAAACTCAGGAGGAGGGTTTCAGGTTCTGGAGTATCTAAATCCCTCTTATGGACTGCATATGATGTACATTAACACAGCCTCATATATACTTCTAAAAATTTAAAGATGGGTGGGGCCACTGAAAGGGCTCAACAATTAACAGCCTTGTCTCCTCTTCCAGAGAACCTGGGATCAACTACCAGCAACTATATAATGGCCCATCTCCAGTTCCAGGGGATCAGACAGACAGACAGACAGACAGACTAGAATGGCAGGCCTGTCTGGTTTTTCATTCTTTCTTATCCTTTTTAAAACATCTTTCTTTCTTTCTTTCTTTCTTTCTTTCTTTCTTTCTTTCTTTCTTTCTTTATTTATTTATTAGATATAAGTACACTGTAGATGTCTTCAGACACTCCAAAAGAGGGTATCAGTTTCTGGAGAATCTAAATCCCTCTTATGGTCTGCATACAATGTACATAAACACAGCCTCACATATACTTCTAAAAATTTAAAGATGGGTGGGGCCACTGAAAGGGCTCAACAATTAACAGCATTGTCTCCTCTTCCAGAGAACCTGGGATCAACTACCAGCAACTATATGGTGGCCCATCTCTAGTTCCAGGGGATCAGACAGACAGACTGACAGACAGAGATAAGGATGGCAGGCCTACCTGGTCTTTCTTTTCTTCTTATCCTTTTAAAAAAATGTTTATTTATTTATTTATGTATGTATTTATTAGATATAAGTACACAGTAGCTGTCTTCAGACACTCCAGAAGAGGGTGTCAGATTACGGAGAATCTAAATCACTCTTATGGTCTGCATAAGATGTACATAAACACAGCCTCATATATACTTCTAAAAATTTAAAGATGGGTGGGGCCACTTAAAGGGCTCAACAAATACCAGCATTGTCTCCTCTTCCAGAGAACCTGGGATCAACTACCAGCAAAAATATGGTGGCCCATCTCCAGTTTCTGGGGATCAGATAGACAGATAGACAAACAGACAAGGAAGGCAGGCCTGCTTGGTTTTTATTTCTTTCTTATCCTTTTTAAAACATGTTTATATATTTATTTATGTATTTATTAGATATAAGTACACTCTAGCTGTCTTCAGACACTCCAGAAGAGGGTGTCAGATTCTGAAGAATCTAAATCCCTCTTATGGTCTGCATATGATGTACATAAACACAGCCTCACAAATTCTTCTAAAAATTTAAAGATGGGTGGGGCCACTGAAAGGGCTCAAAAATTAACAGCATTGTCTCCTCTTGCAGAGAAACTGGGATCAACTACCAGCAACTATATGGTGGCCCATCTCCAGTTCCAGGGTATCTGACAGACAGACAGATAGACAGAGATAAGGATGGCAGGCCTGCCTGGTCTTTCTTTCTTTCTTTCTTATCCTTTTTTAAAAATGTTTATTTATTTATTTATTTATTTATTTATTTATTTATTTATTAGATATAAGTACACTGTAGTTGTCTTCAGTCACTCCAGAAGAGGGTGTCAGATTCTGGAGAATATAAATCCCTCTTATGGTCTGCATATGATGTACATAAACACAGCCTCACATATAGTTCTAAAAATTTAAAGATGGGTGGGGCCCCAGAAAGGGCTCAATAATTAACAGCATTGACTCCTCTTCCAGAGAACCTGGGATCAACAATGAGCAACTATATGGTGGCCCATCTTTAGTTCCAGTGGATCAGACAGACAGACAGACAGACAGAGATAAGGATGGCAGGCCTGCCTGGTCTTTCTTTTTTTCTTATCCTTTTTAAAAAATGTTTATTTATTTATGTATGTATATATTTATTTATTTATTTATTTATTTATTTATTTATGTATTTATTAGATATAAGTACAATGTAGCTGTCTTCAGACACTCCAGAAGAGGGTGTCAGATTCTGGAGAATCTAAATCCCTCGTATGGTCTGCATATGATGTACATAAACACAGCCTCACATATACTTCTAAAAATTTAAAGATGGGTGGGGCTACTGAAAGGGCTCAAAAACTAACAGCATTGTCTCCTCTTCCAGAGTACCTGGGATCAACTACCAGCAACTATATGGTGGCCTATCTCCAGTTCCAGGGGATCAGACAGACAGACAGACATACAGACAGATAGAGATAAGGATGGCAGGCCTGCCTGGTCTTTCTTTCTTTCTTATCCTTTTTAAGAAATGTTTATTTATTTATTAATGTATATTAGATATAAGTACACTGTAGCTGTCTTCAGAAACTCAGGAGGAGGGTTTCAGGTTCTGGAGTATCTAAATCCCTCTTATGGACTGCATATGATGTACATTATCACAGCCTCATATATACTTCTAAAAATTTAAAGATGGGTGGGGCCACTGAAAGGGCTCAACAATTAACAGCCTTGTCTCCTCTTCCAGAGAACCTGGGATCAACTACCAGCAACTATATAATGGCCCATCTCCAGTTCCAGGGGATCAGACAGACAGACAGACAGACAGACTAGAATGGCAGGCCTGTCTGTTTTTTCATTCTTTCTTATCCTTTTTAAAACATCTTTCTTTCTTTCTTTCTTTCTTTCTTTCTTTCTTTCTTTCTTTCTTTCTTTCTTTCTTTCTTTATTTATTTATTAGATATAAGTACACTGTAGATGTCTTCAGACACTCCAGAAGAGGGTATCAGTTTCTGGAGAATCTAAATCCCTCTTATGGTCTGCATACAATGTACATAAACACAGCCTCACATATACTTCTAAAAATTTAAAGATGGGTGGGGCCACTGAAAGGGCTCAACAATTAACAGCATTGTCTCCTCTTGCAGAGAACCTGGGATCAACTACCAGCAACTATATGGTGGCCCATCTCTAGTTCCAGGGGATCAGACAGACAGACTGACAGACAGAGATAAGGATGGCAGGCCTACCTGGTCTTTCTTTTCTTCTTATCCTTTTAAAAAAATGTTTATTTTTTTATTTATGTATGTATTTATTAGATATAAGTACACAGTAGCTGTCTTCAGACACTCCAGAAGAGGGTGTCAGATTACGGAAAATCTAAATCCCTCTTATGGTCTGCATAAGATGTACATAAACACAGCCTCATATATACTTCTAAAAATTTAAAGATGGGTGGGGCCACTTAAAGGGCTCAACAAATACCAGCATTGTCTCCTCTTCCAGAGAACCTGGGATCAACTACCAGCAAAAATATGGTGGCCCATCTCCAGTTTCAGGGGATCAGATAGACAGATAGACAAACAGACAAGGAAGGCAGGCCTGCTTGGTTTTTATTTCTTTCTTATCCTTTTTAAAACATGTTTATATATTTATTTATGTATTTATTAGATATAAGTACACTCTAGCTGTCTTCAGACACTCCAGAAGAGGGTGTCAGATTCTGAAGAATCTAAATCCCTCTTATGGTCTGCATATGATGTACATAAACACAGCCTCACAAATTCTTCTAAAAATTTAAAGATGGGTGGGGCCACTGAAAGGGCTCAAAAATTAACAGCATTGTCTCCTCTTGCAGAGAAACTGGGATCAACTACCAGCAACTATATGGTGGCCCATCTCCAGTTCCAGGGTATCAGACAGACAGACAGATAGACAGAGATAAGGATGGCAGGCCTGCCTGGTCTTTCTTTCTTTCTTTCTTATCCTT
Source organism: Mus caroli (assembly GCF_978045245.1). NCBI lineage: Eukaryota > Metazoa > Chordata > Mammalia > Rodentia > Muridae > Mus > Mus caroli. The sequence continues at coordinate 81,797 of NW_028227356.1, forward strand.
TTTTAAAAATGTTTATTTATTTATTTATTTATTTATTTATTTATTTATTTATTTATTAGATATAAGTACACTGTAGTTGTCTTCAGTCACTCCAGAAGAGGGTGTCAGATTCTGGAGAATATAAATCCCTCTTATGGTCTGCATATGATGTACATAAACACAGCCTCACATATAGTTCTAAAATTTTAAAGATGGGTGGGGCCCCAGAAAGGGCTCAATAATTAACAGCATTGACTCCTCTTCCAGAGAACCTGGGATCAACAATGAGCAACTATATGGTGGCCCATCTTTAGTTCCAGTGGATCAGACAGACAGACAGACAGACAGAGATAAGGATGGCAGGCCTGCCTGGTCTTTCTTTTTTTCTTATCCTTTTTAAAAAATGTTTATTTATTTATGTATGTATATATTTATTTATTTATTTATTTATGTATGTATTTATTAGATATAAGTACAATGTAGCTGTCTTCAGACACTCCAGAAGAGGGTGTCAGATTCTGGAGAATCTAAATCCCTCGTATGGTCTGCATATGATGTACATAAACACAGCCTCACATATACTTCTAAAAATTTAAAGATGGGTGGGGCTACTGAAAGGGCTCAACAACTAACAGCATTGTCTCCTCTTCCAGAGTACCTGGGATCAACTACCAGCAACTATATGGTGGCCTATCTCCAGTTCCAGGGGATCAGACAGACAGACAGACATACAGACAGATAGAGATAAGGATGGCAGGCCTGCCTGGTCTTTCTTTCTTTCTTATCCTTTTTAAGAAATGTTTATTTATTTATTAATGTATATTAGATATAAGTACACTGTAGCTGTCTTCAGAAACTCAGGAGAAGGGTTTCAGGTTCTGGAGTATCTAAATCCCTCTTATGGACTGCATATGATGTACATTAACACAGCCTCATATATACTTCTAAAAATTTAAAGATGGGTGGGGCCACTGAAAGGGCTCAACAATTAACAGCATTGTCTCCTCTTCCAGAGTACCTGGGATCAACTACCAGCAACTATATGGTGGCCTATCTCCATTTCCAGGGGATCTGACAGATAGAGAGACAGACAGACAGACAGACAGACAGACAAGGTGGCAGGCCTGCCTGGTCTTTCTTTCTTTCTTATCCTTTTTTAAAATGTTTATTAATTTATGTATGTATTTATTAGATAAAAGTACACGGTAGCTGTCTTCAAACACTCCCCAAGAGGGTGTCAGATTCTGGAGAATCTATATCCCTCTTATGATCTGCATATGATGTACATAAACACAGCCTCACATATACTTCTAAAAACTTAAAGATGGGTGGGGCCACTGAAAGGGCTCAACAATTAACAGCATTGTCTCCTCTTCCAGAGAACCTGGGATCAACTACCAGCAATTATATGGTGGCCCATCTCCAGTTCCGGGGATCAGACAGACAGACAGACAGACAAGGATGGCAGGCCTGCCTGGTCTCTCTTTCTTTATTATCCTTTTTAAAAAATGTTTATTTGTTTATTTATGAATTTATTAGATATAATTACACTGTAGCTGTCTTCAGACACTCCAGAAGAGGGTGTCAGATTCTGGAGAATCTAAATCCCTCTTATGGTCTGCATATTCGGTACATAAACACAGCCTTACATATACTTCTAAAAATTTAAAGATGGGTGGCAACTGAAAGGGCTCAACAATTAACAGCATTGTCTTCTCTTCTAGAGAACCTGGGATCAACTACCAGCAACTCTATGGTGGCCCATCTCCAGTTCCAGGGGATCAGACAGACAACCAGACAGAGATAAGGATGGCAGGCCTGCCTGGTCTTTCTTTCTTTCTAATCGATTTTAAAAAATGTTTATTTATGTATTTATGTATTTATTAGATATAAGTACACTGTATCCGTCTTAGACACTCCAAAAGACTGTGTCAGATTCTGGAGAATTTAATCCCTCTTATGGTCTGAATATGATGTACATAAACACAGAGTCACATTTACTTCTAAAAATTCAAAGATGTGTGTGGCCACTGAAAGGGCTCAACAATTAACAGCATTGTCTCCTCTTCCAGAGGACCTGGGATCAACTACCAGCAACTATATGGTGGCCCATCTCCAGTTCTAGGGGATCAGACAGACAGACAGACAGAGAGACAGACAGACAGACAAAGATAAGCATGGCAGGCCTGCCTGGTTTTTCTTTCTTTCTTATCCTTTTTAAAAAATGTTTATTTATTTATTTATTTATTTATTCATTTATTTATTTATTTATTTATTATATATAAGAACACTGTAGCTGTCTTCAGACACTCCAGAAGAGGGTGTGAGGTTCTGGATAATCTATATCCCTCTTATGGTCTGCATATGATGTACATAAACACAGCCTCACATATACTTCTAAAAATTTAAAGATGGTTGGGGCCACTGAAAGGGCTCAAAAATTAACAGCATTGTCTCCTCTTCCAGAGAACCTGGGATCAACTACCAGGACTATATTTTGGCCCATCTCCAGTTCCAGTGGATATGACAGATAGACAGACAGACAGACGGACAGACAAGGTGGCAGGCCTGCCTGGTCTTTCTTACTTTCTTATCCTTTTTAAAAAAATGTTTATTTATTTATTTATGTATTTATTAGATATAAGTACACTGTAGCTGTCTTCAGACACTCCAGAAGTGGGTGTCAGATTCTGGAGAATCTAAATCACCCTATTGTCTGCATATGAGGTACATAAACAGAGACTCACATATACTTCTAAAAATATAAAGATGGGTGGGACCACTGAAAGGGCTCAACAACTAACAGCATTATCTCCTCTTCCAGAGAACCTGGGATCAACTACCAGCAACTATATGATGGCCCATCTCCAGTTCCAGGGGATCAGAAAGACAGACAGACAGACAGAGAGAGATAAGGATGACAGGCCTGCCTGGTATTTCTTTCTTTCTTATCCTTTTTAAAAAATGTTTATTTATTTATTTATTTATTTATTTATGTATTTATTCGATATAAGTACACTGTAGCTGTCTTCAGACACTCCAGTAGAGGGTGTCAGATTCTGGAGAATCTAAATCCTTCTTATGGTCTGCATATGATATACATAAACAGAGACTCACATATACTTCTAAAAATTTAAAGATGGGTGGGACCACTGAAAGGGCTCAACAATTAACAGCATTATCTCCTCTCCAGAGAACCTGGGATCAACTACCATCAACTATATGGTGGCCCATCTCCAGTTCCAGGGGATCAGACAGACAGACAGAGAAACAGACATGGATAAGGATGGCATGCCTGCCTGGTCTTTCTTTCTTTCTTTCTTATCCATTTTTAAAAATGTTTATTTATTTATTTATTTATTCATTTATTTATGTATTTATTAGATATAAGTATACTGTAGCTGTCTTCAGACACTCCAGAATAGGGTGTCAGAATCTGGAGAATATAAATCCCTCTAATGGTCTGCATATGATGTACATAAACACAGTCTCACATATACTTCTAAAAATTTAAAGATGGGTGGGGTCCCTGAAAGGGCTCAAAAATTAACAGCATTGACTCCTCTTCCAGAGAACCTGGGATCAACTACCAGCAACTATATGGTGGCCCACCTTTAGTTCCAGGGGATCAGACAGCCAGACAGCCAGACAGAGATAAGGATGGAAGGCCTGCCTGGTCTTTCTTTCTTTCTTATCCTTTTAAAAAAATGTTTATTTATTTATTTATTTATGTATTATTAGATATAAGTACACTGTAGCTGTCTTCAGACACTCCAGTAGAGGGTGTCTGAATATGGAGAATCTAAATCCTCTTATAATCTGCATATGGTGTACATAAACACAGCCTCAGGTATACTTCTAAAAATTTAAAGAAGTGTGGGGCCACTTAAAGGGCTCAACAATTAACAGCATTATCTCCTCTTCCAGAGAATCTTGGATCAACTACCAGCAACTATATGGTGGCCCATCTCCAGTTCCTGGGGATCAGATAGACAGACAGACAGACAGACAGAGATATGGATGGAAGGCCTGCCTGGACTTTCTTTCTTTCTTATTTTTTTTAAAAAATGTTTATTGATTTATGTATTTATTTATTTATTTATTTATTTATTTATTAGATATAAGTACACTGTAGCTGTCTTCAGACAATCCAGAAGAGGGTGTCAGATTCCTGAGAATCTAAATCCCTCTTATGGTCTGCATATGATGTACATAAACAAAGCCTCACAAATACTTCTAAAAATTTAAAGATGGGTGGGGCCACTTAAAGGGCTCAACAAATAACAGCATTGTCTCCTCTTCCAGAGAACCTGGGATCAACTACCAGCAAGTATAAGATGGACCATCTCCAGTTCCAGGGGATCAGACAGACAGATAGACAGACAGAGATAAGGATGGCACTCCTGCCTGGTCTCTCTTTATTTCTTATCCATTTTAAAAAATGTTTATTTATTTATTTATTTATTTATTTATTTATTTATTAGATATAAATACACTGTAGCTGTCTTCAGACACTCCAGAAGAGGGTGTCAGATTCTGATGAATCTAAATCCCTCTTCTGGTCTGCATATGATGTACTTAAACACAGCCTCACATACACTTCTAAAAATTTAAAGATGGGTAGGGCCACTGAAAGGGCTCAACAGTAACAGCATTTTCTCCTCTTCCAGAGAACCTGGGATCAACTACCAGCAACTATATGGTGGCCCATCTCCATTTCAGGGGATCAGATAGACAGACAGACAGACAGACAGAGATATGGATGGCATGCCTGCCTGGTCTTTCTTTCTTGCTTATCCTTTTTAAAAAATGTTTATTTATTTATTTATTTATTTATTTATTTATTTATTTATTTATGTATTTATTAGATATAAGTACACTGTAGCTGTTCAGACACTCCAGTAGAGGGTGTCAGATTCTGGAGAATCTAAAACCCTCTTATGGTCTGCATATGATGTACATAAACACAGCCTCACATACACTTCTAAATATTTAAAGATGGGTGGGACCACTGAAAGGTCTCAACAATTAACAGCATTGTCTCCCCTTCCAGAGAACCTGGGATCAACTACCAGCAACTATATGGTGGCCCATATCCAGTATCAGAGGATCAGACAGACAGACAGACAGACAGACAGAGATAAGGATGGCAGGCCTGCCAGGTCTTTCTTTCGTTCTTATCCTTTTTTAAAAATGTTTATTTATTTATTTACTTATTTATTTATTTATTTATTCATTTATTTATTTTTTTATGTATTATTCGATATAAGTACACTGTAGCTGTCTTCAGATACTCCAGTAGAGGGTGTCAGAATATGGAGAATCTAAACCCCTCTAATGGTCTGCATATGATGTACATAAACAGAGACTCACATATACTTCTAAAAATATAAAGATTGGTGGGGCCACTGAAAGGGCTCAACAATTAACAGCATTGTCTCCTCTTCCAGAGAACCTGGGACCAACTACCAGCAACTCTATGGTGGCCCATCTCCAGTTCCAGGGGATCAGACAGACAGAGAGACAGACAGACAGAGATAAGGATGGCAGGCCTGCCTGGTCTTTCTTTCTTTCTTATCCTTTTTAAAAAATGTTTATTTATTTATTTATTTATGTATATATTTATTCGATATAAGTACACTGTAGCTGTCTTCAGACACTCCAGAAGAGGGTGTCAGATTCTGGAGAATCTAAATCCCTCTTATGGTATGCATATGATGTACATAAACAGAGATTCACATACACTTCTAAAAATTTAAAGATGGGTGGGGCCACTTAAAGGGCTCAACAAATAACAGCATTGTCTCCTCTTCCAGAGAACCTGGGATCAACTACCAGCAAGTATATGATGGACCATCTCCAGTTCCAGGGGATCAGACAGACAGATAGACAGACAGAGATAAGGATGGCACTCCTGCCTGGTCTTTCTTTATTTCTTATCCATTTTAAAAAATGTTTATTTATTTATTTATTTATTTATTTATTTATTTATTAGATATAAATACACTGTAGCTGTCTTCAGACACTCCAGAAGAGGGTGTCAGATTCTGGACAATCTAAATCCCACTTAAGGTCTGCATATGATGTACATAAACACAGCCTCACATACACTTCTAAAAATTTAAGGATGGGTGGGGCGACTGAAAGGGCTCAACAATTAACAGCATTGTCTCCTCTTCCAGAGAACCTGGGATCAACTACCAGCAACTATATGGTGGCCCATCTCCAGTTCCCGGGGATCAGATAGACAGACAGACAGACAGACAGACAGACAGACAGACAGAGATATGGATGGAAGGCCTGCCTGGTCTTTCTTTCTTTCTTATCCTGTTTAAATAATGTTTATTTATTTATTTATTTATTTATTTATTTATTTATTTATTTATTTATTAGATATAAGTACACAGTAGCTGTCTTCAGACACTCCAGTAGAGGGTGTCAGATTCTGATGAATCTAAATCCCTCTTCTGGTCTGCATATGATGTACATAAACACAGCCTCACATACACTTCTAAAAATTTAAACATGGGTAGGGCCATTGAAAGGGCTCAACAAGCCGGGCGTGGTGGCGCACGCCTTTAATCCCAGCACTAGGGAGGCAGAGGCAGGCGGATTTCTGAGTTCCAGGCTAGCCTGGTCTACAAAGTGAGTTCCAGGACAGCCAGGGCTACACAGAGAAACCCTGTCTCGAAAAAACCAAAAAAAAAAAAAAAAAAAAAAAAGAAAGAAAGAAAGAAAGGGCTCAACATTAACAGCATTGTCTCCTCTTCCAGAGAACCTGGTATCAACTACCAGCAACTATATGGTGGTCATATCCAGTTCCAGGGGATCAGATAGACAGACAGACAGACAGACAGAGATATGGATGGCAGGCCTGCCAGGTCTTTCTTTATTTCTTATCCTGTTTAAATAATGTTTATTTATTTATTTATTTATTTATTTATTTATTTATTTATTTATTTATTAGATATAAATACACTGTAGCTGTCTTCAGACACTCCAGTAGAGGGAGTCAGATTCTGGAGAATCTAAATCCTCTTATAATGTGCATATGATGTACATAAACACAGCCTCAAGTATACTTCTAAAAATTTAAAGAAGTGTGGGGCCACTGAAAGGGCTCTACAATTAACAGAATGGTCTCCTCTTCCAGAGAACCTTGGATCAACTACCAGCAACTATATGGTGGCCCATCTCCAGTTCCCGGAGATCAGATAGAAAGACAGACAGACAGAGATATGGATGGTAGGCCTGCCTGGTCTTTCTTTATTTCTTATCCTTTTAAAAAAATGTTTATTTATTTATTTATTTATTTATCTATTTATTTATTAGATATCAGTTCACTTTAGCTGTCTTCAGATACTCCAGAAGAGGGTGTCAGATTCTGGAGAATCTAAATCCCTTTTATGGTCTGCATATGATGTACATAAACACAGCCTCACATACACTTCTAAATATTTAAAGATGGGTGAGACCACTGAAATGTCTCAACAATTAACAGCATTGTCTCCTCTTCCAGAGAACCTGGGATCAACTACCAGCAACTATATGGTGGCCCATATCCAGTATCAGAGGATCAGACAGACAGACAGACAGACAGACAGAGATAAGGATGGCAGGCCTGCCTGGTCTTTCTTTCTTTCTTATCTTTTTAAAAAATGTTTATTTATTTATTTATATTTATTTAATTATTTATTTTCAATGTATTTATTAGATATAAGTACACAATACTTGTCTTCAGACACTCCAGAAGAGGGTGTCAGATTCTGGAGAATCTAAATCCCTCTTATGGTCTGCATATGATGTACATAAACACAGCCTCTCATATACTTCTAAAAATTTAAATATGGGTGGGGCCACTAAAAAAGATCAACAATTAACAGCATTGTCTCCTCTTCCAGAGAACCTGGGATCAACAACCAGCAATTATATGGTGGCCCATTTCCAGTTCCAGGGGATCAGACAGACACACAGACAGACAGACAGAGATAAGGATGGCAGGCCTGCCTGGTCTTTCTTTCTTTCTTATCATTTTAAAAAAGGTTTATTTATTTATTTATTTATTTATTTATGTATTTATTAGATATAAGTACACAGTAGCTATCTTCAGACACTCCAGAAGAGGCTGTTTGATTCTGTAGAATGTAAATCCCCCTTATGTTCTGCATATGATGTACATAAACACAGCCTCACATATTCTTCTAAAAATTAAAAGATGGTTGGGGCCACTGAAAAGAACCAACAATTAACAGCATTGTCTCCTCTTCCAGAGAACCTGGGATCAACTACCAGCAACTATATGGTGGCCCATCTCCAGTTTCAGGGGATCAGACAGACAAACAGACAGACAGACAGACAGAGATAAGGATGGCAGGCCTGCCTGGTCTTTCTATCTTTCTTATACTTTTAAAAAATGTTTATTTATTTATTTATTTATGTATTTTTTATATATAAGTACACTGTAGCTGTCTTCAGACACTCCAGAAGAGGGTGTCAGATTCTGAAGAATCTAAATCCCTCTTATGGTCTGCATATGATGTACATAAACACAGTCTCACATATACTTCTAAAAATTTAAAGATGGGTGGGGTCACTGAAAGGGCTCAACAATTAACAGCATTGTCTCCTCTTCCAGAGAACCTGGGATGAACTACCAGCAACTATATGGTGGCCCATCTCCAGTTCCAGGGGATCAGACAGACAGACAGACAGACAGATATAAGGATGGCAGGCCTGCCTGGTCTTTCTTTCTTTATTATACTGTTGAAAAAATGTTTATTTATTTATTTATTTATTTATTTATTTATTTATTTTTTATTTATTTATGTATTTATTAGATATAAGACCACTGTAGCTGTCTTCAGACACTTCAGAAGATGTTGTCAGATTCTGGAGAATCTAAATCCCTCTCATGGTCTGCATATGATGTACATAAACACAGACTCACATATACTTCTAAAAATTTAAAGATGTGTGGGGCCACTGAAAGGACTCAACAATTAACAGCATTGTCTCCTCTTCCAGAGAAACTCGGATCAACTACCAGCAACTATATGGTGGCCCATTCCAGTTCCAGGGGATCAGACAGACAGACAGACAGACAGACAGACAGAGATAAGGATGGCAGGCCTGCTGGACTTTCTTTTTTTCTTATCCTTTTTAAAAAATGTTTATTTATTTATTTATTTATTTATTTATTTATTTATTTATTTATTAGACATAAGTACACTGTGGCTGTCTTCAGACACTCCAGAAGAGGGTGTCAGATTCTGGAGAATCTAAATCCCTCTTATAGTCTGCCTATGATGTACATAAACACAGCCTCACATACACTTCTAAAAATTTAAAGATGAGTGGGGCCACTGAAAGGGCTCAACAATTAACAGCATTGTCTCCTCTTCCAGATAACCTGGGATCAACTACCAGCAACTATATTGTGGCCCATCTCCAGTTCCAGGAGATCAGACAGACAGACAGACAGACAGAGATAAGGATGGCAGGCCTGCCTGGTCTTTCATTTTTTCTTATCCTTTTAAAAAATGTTTATTTATTTATTTATTTATTCATTTATTTATTAGATATAAGTACCCTGTAGCTGCCTTCAGATACTCCAGAAGAGGGTGTCAGATTCTGGAGAATATAAATCCCTCTTATGGTCTGCATATGATTTACATAAACAAAGCCTCACATATACTTCTGAAAATTTAAAGATGGGTGGGGCCACTGAAGGGCTCAACAATTAACAGCATTGTCTCCTCTTACAGAGAACCTGGGATCAACTACCAGCAAAAATATGGTGGCCCATCTCCAGTTTCAGGGGATCAGACAGACAGACAAACAGACAAGGATGGCAGGCCTGCCTGGTTGTTCTTTCTTTCTTATCCTTTTTGAAAAAATGTTTATTTATTTATTTATGTATTTATTAGATATAAGTACACTGTAGAGGTCTTCAGACACTCCAGAAGAGGTTGTCAGATTCTGGAGAATCTAAATCCCTCTTATGGTCTGCATATGATGTACATAAACACAGACTCACATTTACTTCCAAAAATTTAAAGATGGGTGGGGCCACTGAAAGGGCTCAACAATTAACAGCATTGTCTCCTCTTCCAGAGAACCTGAGATCAACTACCAGCAACTATATGGTGGCCCATTTCCAGGTCCAGGGAATCAGAAAGACAGATAGACAGACAGACAGAGATAAGGATGGCAGGCCTGCCTGGTATTTCTTTTTTTTTTATCATTTTTTAAAAAAGTTTATTTATTCATTTATTTATTTATTTATTTATTTATTTATTTATTTATTTATTTATTAGAATAAGTACACTGTAGCTGTCTTCAGACACTCCAGAAGAGGGTGTCAGATTCTGGAGAATCTAAATCCCTCTTATAGTCTGCCTATGATGTACATAAACACAGCCTCACATACACTTCTAAAAATTTAAAGATGAGTGGGGCCACTGAAAGGGCTCAACAATTAACAGCATTGTCTCCTCTTCCAGAGAACCTGGGATCAACTATCAGCCACTATATGGTGGCCCATCTCCAGTTCCCCGGGATCAGACAGACAGACAGACAGAGTTAAGGAACGCAGGCCTGCCTGGACTTTCTTTTTTTCTTATCATTTTTAAAAAATGATTATTTATTTATTTATTTATTTATTAGATATAAGTACATGGTAGCAGTCTTCAGACACTCCAGAAGACGGTGTCAGATTCTGGACAATCTAAATCCCTGTTATGGTCTGCATATGAGGTACATAAACACAGCCTCACATATACTTCTAAAAATTTAAAGATGGGTGGGGCCACTTTACTGCTCAAAAATTAACAGCATTGTCTCCTCTTCCAGAGAACCTGGGTTCAACTACCAGCAACTATATGGTGGCCCATCTCCAGTTCCAGGGGATCAGACAGACAGACAGACATACAGACAGATAGAGATAAGGATGGCAGGCCTGCCTGGTCTTTCTTTCTTTCTTATCCTTTTTAAGAAATGTTTATTTATTTATTAATGTATATTAGATATAAGTACACTGTAGCTGTCTTCAGACACTGAGGAAGAGGGTGTCAGATTCTGGAGAATCTAAATCCCTCTTATGGACTGCAAAAGATGTACATAAGCACAGACTCACAATTACTTCCAAAAATTTAAAGATGTGTGGGGCCACTGAAAGGGCTCAACAATTAACAGCATTGTCTCCTCTTCCAGAGAACCTGGGATCAACTACCAGCAACTATATGGTGGCCCATCTCCAGTTCCAGGGGATCAGATAGACAGACAGACAGACAGACAGAAGAGATAAGGATCGCAGGCCTGCCTGTTCTTTCTTTCTTTCTTTCTTTCTTTCTTATCCTTTTAAAATGTTTAGTTATTAATTTATTTATTTATTTATTTATTTATTTATTTATTTATTTATTAGATTTAAGTACACTGTAGCTGTCTTCAGAAACTCAGGAGGAGGGTTTCAGGTTCTGGAGTATCTAAATCCCTCTTATGGACTGCATATGATGTACATTACCACAGCCTCACATACACTTCTAAAAATTTAAAGATGAGTGGGGCCACTGAAAGGGCTCAACAATTAACAGCATTGTCTCCTCTTCCAGAGAACCTGGGATCAACTATCAGCCACTATATGGTGGCCCATCTCCAGTTCCCCGGGATCAGACAGACAGACAGACAGAGTTAAGGAACGCAGGCCTGCCTGGACTTTCTTTTTTTCTTATCATTTTTAAAAAATGATTATTTATTTATTTATTTATTTATTAGATATAAGTACATGGTAGCAGTCTTCAGACACTCCAGAAGACGGTGTCAGATTCTGGACAATCTAAATCCCTGTTATGGTCTGCATATGAGGTACATAAACACAGCCTCACATATACTTCTAAAAATTTAAAGATGGGTGGGGCCACTTTACTGCTCAAAAATTAACAGCATTGTCTCCTCTTCCAGAGAACCTGGGTTCAACTACCAGCAACTATATGGTGGCCCATCTCCAGTTCCAGGGGATCAGACAGACAGACAGACATACAGACAGATAGAGATAAGGATGGCAGGCCTGCCTGGTCTTTCTTTCTTTCTTATCCTTTTTAAGAAATGTTTATTTATTTATTAATGTATATTAGATATAAGTACACTGTAGCTGTCTTCAGACACTGAGGAAGAGGGTGTCAGATTCTGGAGAATCTAAATCCCTCTTATGGACTGCAAATGATGTACATAAGCACAGACTCACAATTACTTCCAAAAATTTAAAGATGTGTGGGGCCACTGAAAGGGCTCAACAATTAACAGCATTGTCTCCTCTTCCAGAGAACCTGGGATCAACTACCAGCAACTATATGGTGGCCCATCTCCAGTTCCAGGGGATCAGATAGACAGACAGACAGACAGACAGAAGAGATAAGGATCGCAGGCCTGCCTGTTCTTTCTTTCTTTCTTTCTTTCTTTCTTTCTTTCTTTCTTTCTTTCTTTCTTTCTTTCTTTCTTATCCTTTTAAAATGTTTATTTATTAATTTATTTATTTATTTATTTATTTATTTATTAGATTTAAGTACACTGTAGCTGTCTTCAGAAACTCAGGAGGAGGGTTTCAGGTTCTGGAGTATCTAAATCCCTCTTATGGACTGCATATGATGTACATTAACACAGCCTCATATATACTTCTAAAAATTTAAAGATGGGTGGGGCCACTGAAAGGGCTCAACAATTAACAGCATTGTCTCCTCTTCCAGAGTACCTGGGATCAACTACCATCAACTATATAGTGGCCCATCTCCAGTTCTCAGGGATCAGACAGACAGACAGACAGACAGACAGAGATAAGGATGGCAGGCCTGCCTGGTCTTTCTTTCTTTCTTATCCTTTGTAAAAAATGTTTATTTAATTATTTATTTATGTATTTATTAGATATAAGTACACAGTAGCTGTCTTCAGACACTCCAGAAGAGGGTGTCAGATTCTGGAGAATCTAAATCCCTCTTATGGTCTGCATATGATGTACATAAACACAGCCTCACATATACTTCTAAAAATTTAAAGATGGGTAGGACCACTGAAAGGGCTCAACAATTAACATCATTGTCTCCTCTTCCAGAGAACCTGGGATCAACTACCAGCAACTATATGGTGGCCCATCTGCAGTTCCAGGGGATCAGACAGACAGACAGACAGAGATAAGGATGGCAGGCCTGCCTGGTCTTTCTTTCTTTCTTCTCCTTTAAAAAATGTTTATTTATTTATGTATTTATTATATATAAGTACACTGTAGCTGTCTACAGACACTCCAGAAGAGTGTGTTAGATTTCTGAGAATCTAAATCCCTCTTATGGTCTGTGTATGATGTACATAAACACAGACTCACAATTACTTCCAAAAATGTAAAGATGTGTGGGGCCACTGAATGGGCTCGACAATTAACTGCATTGTCTCCTCTTCCAGAGAACCTGGGATCAACTACGAGCAACTATATGGTGGCCCATCTTAAGTTCCAGGGTTTCAGACAGACAGACAGACAAACAGTCAAGGATGGCAGTCCTGCCTGGTTTTTCGTTCTTTCTTGTCCTTTTTAAAAAATGTTTATTTATTTATTTATTTATTTATTTATTTATTTATTTATTTATTTATGTATTTATTAGCTATAAGTACACTGTAGAGGTCTTCAGACACTCCAGAAGAAGTTGTCAGATTCTGGAGAATCTAAATCCCTCTTATGGTCTGCATATGATGTACATAAACACAGACTCACATTTACTTCCAACAATTTAAAGATTTGTGGGCACTGAAAGGGCTCAACAATTAACAGCATTGTCTCCTCTTCCAGAGAACCTGGGATCAACCACCAGCAACTATATGGTGGCCCATCTCCAGTTCCAGGGGATCAGAGAGAGAGACAGACAGAGAGACAGAGATAAGGATGGCAGGCCTGCCTGGTCTTTTTTTTTTCTTATCATTTTTAAAAAATGTTTATTTATTTATTTATTTATTTATTTATTTATTTATTTATTTATTTATGTATTTATTATTTTTAAGTACACTGTACCTGTCTTCAGACACTCCAGAAGAGGGTGTCAGAAATTGGAGAATCTAAAACCCTCTTATGGTCTGCATATGATGTACATAAACACAGCCTCACATATACTTCTAAAAATTTAAAGATGGGTGGGGCCACTGATAGGGCACAAATTAACAGCATTGTCTCCTCTTCCAGAGAACCTGGGATCAACTACAAGCAAGTATATAGTGGCTAATCTCCAGTGCCCAGGGATCAGACAGACAGACAAACAGACAGACAAGGATAAAGATGACAGGCCTGCCTGGTCTTTCTTTCTTTCTTATCCTTTTTTAAAAAATGTTTATTTATTTAGTTATGTATTTATTACATATAAGTACACTATAGCTGTCTTCAGACACTCCAGAAGAGGGTGTCAAATTCTGGAGAATCTAAATCCCCCTTATTGTCTGCATATGAGGTACATAAACATAGCCTCCCATATACTTCTAAAAATTTAAAGATGGGTGGGGGCACTGAAAGGGCTCAACAATTAACAGCATTGTCTCCACTTCCAGAGAACCTGGGATCAACTACCATCAACTATATGGTGGCCCATTTCCAGTTCCCGGGGATCAGAAAGACAGACAGAGAGAAGACAGACAAGGATAAAGGTGGCAGGCCTACCTGTTCTTTCTTTCTTTCTTATCCTTTTTACAAAATGTTTATGTATTTATTTATTTATTTATTTATTTATTAGATATAAGTACACTGTATCTGTCTTCACACACTCCAGAAGAATGTGTCAGATTCTGGTGAATCTAAATCCCTCTTATGGTCTGCATATGATGTACATAAACACAGCCTCACATATAATTCTAAAAATTTAAAGATTGGTGGGGCAACTGAAAGGGCTCAACAATTAACAGCATTGTCTCCTGTTCCAGAGAACCTGGGATCAAATACCAGCAACTATATGGTGGCCCACCTCCAGTTCCAGGGGATCAGAAAGACAGACAGACAGACAGACAGAGATAACGATGGCAGGTCTGCCTGGTCTTTCTTTCTTTCTTTCTTTCTTTCTTTCTTTCTTTCTTTCTTTCTTTCTTTCTTTCTTTCTTTCTTTCTTTCTTTCTTATCCTTTTTTTTAAAATGTTTATTTATTTATTTATTTATTTATTTATTTATTAATTTATGTATTTATTAGATATAAGTACACTGTAGCTGTCTTCAGTCACTCCAGAAGAGGGTGTCAGATTCTGGAGAATATAAATCCCTCTTCTGGTCTGCATATGATGTACATAAACACAGCCTCACATATACTTCTAAAAATTTAAAGATGGGTGGGGTCCCTGAAAGGGCTCAATAATTAACAGCATTGACTCCTCTTCCAGAGAACCTGGGATCAACAACGAGCAACTATATGGTGGCCCGTCTTTAGTTCCAGGGGATCAGACAGACAGACAGACAGACAGAGATAAGGATGGTAGGCCTGCCTGGTCTTTCTTTCTTTCTTATCCTTTTTAAAAAATGTTTATTTATTTATGTATGTATGTATGTATGTATTTATTTATTTATTTATTTATTTATTTATTTATTAGATATAAGTACACTGTAGCTGTCTTCAGACACTCCAGAAGTGGGTGTCAGATCCTGGAGAATCTAAATCCCTCTTATGGTCTGCATATGATGTACATAAACACAGCCTCACATATACTTCTAAAAATTTAAAGATGGGTGGGGCTACTGAAAGGGCTCAACAACTAACAGCATTGTCTCCTCTTCCAGAGTACCTGGGATCAACTACCAGCAACTATATGGTGGCCCATCTCCACTTCCAGGGGATCTGACAGATAGAGAGACAGACAGACAGACACACAAGGTGGCAGGCCTGCCTGGTCTTTCTTTCTTTCTTATCCTTTTTAAAAATGTTTATTAATTTATGTATGTATTTATTAGATATAAGTACACTGTAGATGTCTTCAAACACTCCAGAAGAGGGTGTCAGATTTTGGAGAATCTATATCCCTCTTATGATCTGCATATGATGTACATAAACACAGCCTTACATATACTTCTAAAAACTTAAAGATGGGTGGGGCCACTGAAAGGGCTCAACAATTAACAGCATTGTCTCCTCTTCCAGAGAACCTGGGATCAACTACCAGCAATTATATGGTGGCCCATCTCCAGTTCCGGGGATCAGACAGACAGACAGACAGACAAGAATGGCAGGCCTGCCTGGTCTCTCTTTCTTTATTTTCCTTTTTAAAAAATGTTTATTTGTTTATTTATGAATTTATTAGATATAAGTACACTGTAGCTGTCTTCAGACACTCCAGAAGAGGGTGTCAGATTCTGGAGAATCTAAATCCCTCTTATGATCTGCATATTCGGTACATAAACACAGCCTTACATATACTTCTAAAAATTTAAAGATGGATAGGCAACGAAAGGGCTCAACAAATAACAGCATTGTCTTCTCTTCCAGAGAACCTGTGATCAACTATCAGCAACTCTATGGTGGCCCATCTCCAGTTCCAGGGGATCAGACAGACAGACAGACAGAGATAAGGATGGGTGGCCTGCCTGGTCTTTCTTTCTTTCTAAAAGATTTTAAAAAATGTTTATTTATGTATTTATGTATTTATTAGATATAAGTACACTGTATCCGTCTTAGACACTCCAAAAGACTGTGTCAGATTCTGGAGAATTTAATCCCTCTTATGGTCTGAATATGATGTACATAAACACAGCGTCACATTTACTTCTAAAAATTCAAAGATGGGTGGGGCCACTGAAAGGGCTCAACAATTAACAGCATTGTCTCCTCTTACAGAGGACCTGGGATCAACTACCAGCAACTATATGGTGGCCCATCTCCATTTCTAGGGGATCAGACATACAGACAGACAGAGAGACAGACAGACAGACAAAGATAAGAATGGCAGGCCTGCCTGGTTTTTCTTTCTTTCTTATCCTTTTTAAAAAATGTTTATTTATTTATTTATTTATTTATTTATTTATTTATTTATTTATTTATTTATTAGATATACGAACACTGTAGCTGTCTTCAGACACTCCAGAAGAGGGTGTGAGGTTCTGTATAATCTATATCCCTCTTATGGTCTGCATATGATGTACATAAACACAGCCTCACATATACTTCTAAAAATTTAAAGATGGTTGGGGCCACTGAAAGGGCTCAAAAATTAACAGCATTGTCTCCTCTTCCAGAGAACCTGGGATCAACTACCAGCAACTATATTGTGGCCCATCTCCAGTTCCAGTGGATGTGACAGATAGACAGACAGACAGACAGACACACAAGGTGGCAGGCCTACCTGGTCTTTTTTTCTTTCTTATCCTTTTTAAAAATGTTTATTTATTTATTTATGTATTTATTAGATATAAGTACACTGTAGCTGTCTTCAGACACTCCAGTAGAGGGTGTCAGATTCTGGAGAATCTAAATCCCTCTTATGGTCTGCATATGATGTACATAAACACAGCCTCACATTTACTTCTAAAAATTTAAAGATGGGTGGGGCCACTGAGAGGGCTCAACAATTAACAGCATTGTCTCCTCTTCCAGAGAATCTGGGATCAACTACCAGCAACTATATGGTGACCCATCTCCAGTTCCAGGGGATTAGATAGACAGGCAGACAGACATACAGACAGACAGAGATAAGAATGGCAGGCCTGCCTTGTCTTTATTTCTTTCTTATCCTTTTTAAAAAATGTTTGTTTATTTATTTATTTATTTATTTATTTATTTATTTATGTATTTATTAGATATAAGTACACTGTAGTTGTCTTCAGACACTCCAGAAGAGGGTGTTAGATTCTGGAGAATCTAAATCCCTCTTATGGTCTGCATATGATGTACATAAACACAGCCTCAACTTTACTTCTAAAAATTTAAAGATGGGTGGGGCCACTGAAAATGCTCAACAATTAACAGCATTGTCTCCTCTTCCAGAGAGCCTGGGATCAACTACCAGCAACTATATGGAGGCCCATCTGCAGTTCAAGGGATTCAGACAGATAGACAGACAGACAGACAGAGATAAGGATTGCAGGCTGCCTGGTCTTTCTTTATTTCTTATCCTTTTGAAAATGTTTATTTATTTATTTATTTATATAGGTATGTATGTATTTATTAGATATAAGTACACTGTAGCTGTCTTCAGACACTCCAGAAGATGGTGTCAGAATCAGGAGAATATAAATCCCTTTTATTGTCTGCATATTCGGTACATAAACACAGCCTTACATATACTTCTATAAATTTAAAGATGGGTGGGGCCACTGAAAGTGCTCAACAATTAACAGCATTGTCTCCTCTTCCAGAGAAACTGGGATCAACTACCAGCAACTCTATGGAGACCCATCTACAGTTCCAGGGGATCAGACAGACAGACAGACAGATAGAGATAAGGATGGCAGGCCTGCCTGGTCTTTCTTTCTTTCTAATCGATTTTAAAAAATGTTTATTTATTTATTTATTTATATGTATTTATTAGATATAAGTACACTGTATCAGTCTTAGACACTCCAAAAGTCGGTGTCATATTCTGGAGAATCTAAATTCCTCTTAAGGTCTGAATATGATGTACATAAACACAGCCTCACATTTACTTCTAAAAATTAAAGATTGGTGGGGCCACTGAAAGGGCTCAACAATTAACAGCATTGTCTCCTCTTCCAGAGGACCTGGTATCAACTACCAGCAACTATATGGTGGCCCATCTCCACTTCCAGGGGATCAGACAGAGAGACAGACAGAAAGACAAAGATAAGGATGGCAGGCCTGCCTGGTTTTTCTTTCTTTCTTATCCTTTATAAAAAAATGTTTATTTATTTATTTATTTATTTATTTATTTATTTATTTATTAGATATAAGTACACTGTAGCTGTCTTCAGACACTCCAGAAGAGGGTGTCAGATTCTGGAGAATCTATATCCCTCTTATGGTCTGCATATGATGTACATAAACACAGCCTCACATATACTTCTAAAAATTTAAAGTTGGGTGGGGCCACTGAAAGGGCTCAACAATTAATAGCATTGTCTCCTCTTCAGGAGAACCTGGTATCAACTACCAGCAACTATATGGTGGCCCATCTCCATTTCCAGGGGATCTGACAGATAGACAGACAGACAGAAGACAGACAAAGTGGGAGGCCTGCATGGTCTTTCTTTCTTTATTATCCTTTTTATAAAATGTTTATTTATTTATTTATTTATTTATTAGATACAAAAATACTGTATCTGTCTTGAGACACTCAAGAAAAGGGTGCCGGATTCTGGAGAATCTAAATCCCTCTTATGGTCTGCATATGATGTACATAAACACAGCCTCACATTTACTTCTAAAAATTTAAAGATGGGTTGGTCCACTGAGATGGCTCAACAATTAAGTGCATTGTCTCCTCTTCCAGAGAATCTGGGATCAACCACCAGCTACTATATGATGACCCATCTCCAATTCCAGGGGATCAGATAGACAGACAGACAGACAGACAGACAGACAGACATAAGGATGGCAGGCCTGCCTGGTCTTTCTTTCTTTCTTATCATTTTTAAAAAATGTTTATTTATTTATTTATGTATTTATTAAATATAAGTACACTGTAGCTGTCTTCAAACAATCCAGAGGAGGGTGTCAGATTCTGGAGAACCTAAATCCCTCTTATGGTCTGCATATGATGTACATAAACACAGCCTCAACTTTACTTCTAAAAATTTAAAGATGGGTGGGGCCACTGAAAATGCTCAACAATTAACAGCATCATCTCCTCTTCCAGAGAGCCTGGGATCAACTACCAGCAACTATATGGTGGCCCATCTCCAGTTGCAGGGTATCAAAAAACAGACAGACAGACAGAGATAAGGATGGAGGCCTGCCTTGGCTGTCATTTCTTCCTTATTCTTTTTAAAAAATGTTTATTTATTTATTTATGTATTTATTAGATATAAGTACACTGTCGCTGTCTTCAGACACTGTAGAAGAGGGTGTCATATTCTGGAGAATCTAAATCCTGCTTATGGTCTGCATATGATGTACATAAACACAGCCTCATATTTACTTCTAAAAATTTAAAGATGGGTGGGAAACTGAAAGGGCACAACAATTAACAGCATTGTCTTCTCTTCCAGAGAACCTGGGATCAACTACCAGCAACTATATGGTGGCCAATCTCCAGTTCCCGGGGATCAGACAGACAGACAGAGAAACAGACAGACAAGGATAAGGATGGCATGCCTGCCTGGTCTTTCTTTTTTTCTTATCCATTTTAAAAAATGTTTATTTATTTATTTATTTATTTATTTATTTATTTATTTATTTATTTATTTATTAGATATAAGTACACTGTATCTGTCTTCACACACTCCAGAAGAAGGTGTCAGATTCTGGTGAATCTAAGTTCCTCTTATTGTCTGCATATGATGTACATAAAAACAGCCTCACATATACTTCTAAAAATTTAAAGATGGGTCGGGCCACTGAAAGGGCTCAACAATTAACAGCATTGTCTCCTGTTCCAGAGAACCTGGGATCAACTACCAGCAACTATATGATGGCCCATCTACAGTTCCAGGGGATCAGAAAAACAGACAGACAGACAGACAGAGATAAGGATGGCAGGCCTGCCTGGTCTTTCTTTCTTTCTTATCCTTTTTAAAAAATGTTTATTTATTTATTTATTTATTTATTTATTTATTTATTTATTTATTAGATATAAATACACCTTATCTGTCTTCAGACACTCCAGAATAGGGTGTCAGAATCTGGAGAATATAAATCCCTCTAATGGTCTGCATATGATGTTCATAAACACAGCCTCACATATACTTCTAAAAATTTAGAGATGGGTGGGGCCACTGAAAGGGCTCAAAAATTAACAGCATTGACTCCTCTTCCAGAGAACCTGGGATCAACTACCAGCAACTATATGGTGGCCCACCTTTAGTTCCCGGGGATCAGACAGCCAGACAGCCAGACAGAGATAAGGATGGCAGGCCTGCCTGTTCTTTCTTTCTTTCTTATCCTTTTTAAAAAATGTTTATTTATTTATTTATTTATTTATTTATTTATTTATTTATTAGATATAAATACACCTTAGCTGTCTTCAGACACTACAGAATAGGGTGTCAGAATCTGGAGAATATAAATCCCTCTAATGGTCTGCATATGATGTTCATAAACACAGCCTCACATATACTTCTAAAAATTTAGAGATGGGTGGGGCCACTGAAAGGGCTCAAAAATTAACAGCATTGACTCCTCTTCCAGAGAACCTGGGATCAACTACCAGCAACTATATGGTGGCCCACCTTTAGTTCCCGGGGATCAGACAGCCAGACAGCCAGACAGAGATAAGGATGGCAGGCCTGCCTGTTCTTTCTTTCTTTCTTATCCTTTTTAAAAAATGTTTATTGATTTATGTATTTATTTATTTATTTACTTACATATTTATTAGATATACGTATACTGTAGCTGTCTTCAGACACTCCAGAAGAGGGTGTCAGATTCCTGAGAATCTAAATCCCTCTTATGGTCTACATATGATGTACATAAACACAGCCTCACATATACTTCTAAAAATTTAAAGATGGGTGGGGCCACTGAATGGGCTCAACAATTACCAGCATTGTCTCCTCTTCCAGAGAACCTGGGATCAACTACCATCAACTATATGGTGGCCCATCTCCAGTTCCAGGGGATCTGACAGATAGACAGACAGACAGACAGACAGACAGACAAGGTGGCAGGCCTGCCTGGTTTTTCTTTCTTTCTTATCCTTTTTAAAAAATGTTTATTAATTTATGTATGTACTTATTAGATATAAGTACACTGTAGCTGACTTCAAACACTCACGAAGAGGGTGTCAGATTCTCGAGAATCTAAATCCCTTTTATAGTCTTCATATGATGTACATAAACACAGCCTCACATATACTTCTAAAAACTTAAAATGTGTGGGGCCACTGAAAGGGCTCAACAATTAACAGCATTGTCTCCTATTTCAGAGAACCAGGCATCAACTACCAACAATTATATGGTGGCCCATCTCCAGTTCCGGGGATCAGACAGACAGACAGACAGACAAGGATGGCAGGCCTGCCTGGTCTCTCTTTCTTTATTATTATTTTTTAAAAATGTTTATTTGTTTATTTATGAATTTATTAGATATAAGTAAACTGTATCTGTCTTCAGACAATCCAGAAGAGGGTGTCAGATTCTGGAGAATCTAAATCCCTCCTATGGTCTGCATATTCGGTACATAAACACAGCCTCACATATACTTCTAAAAATTTAAAGATGGGTGGGCCCACTGAAAGGGCTCAACAATTAACAGCATAGTCTCCTCTTCCAGAGAACTTGGGATCAACTACCAGCAACTATATGGTGGCCCATCTCCAGTTCCAGGGGATAAGACAGACAGACAGACAGACAGAGATAAGGATGGCAGGCCTGCCTGATTTTTCTTTCTTTCTTATCCTTTTAAAAAATGTTTATTTATTTGTTTATTTGTTTATTTATTTATTTATTTATTTATTTATTTATTTATTTATCAGATATAAGTACAGTGTAGCTGTCTTCAGACTCTCCAGAAGAGGGTTTCAGATTCTGGAGAATCTATATCCCTCTTATGGTCTGCATATGATGTACATGAACACAGCCTCACATATACTTCTAAAAATTTAAAGATGGGTGGGGCCACTGAAAGGGCTCAAAAATTAACAGCATTGTCTCCTCTTCCAGAGAACCTGGGATCAACTACCAGCAACTATATGGTGGCCCATCTCGAGTCCAAGGGGATCAGACAGACTGTAGACAGACAGAAAGACAGACAGAGATAAGGATGGCAGGCCTGCCTGGTTTTTCTTTCTTTCTTATCCTGTTTAAAAAA
The DNA here is from genome assembly GCF_978045245.1 of Mus caroli. Lineage (NCBI taxonomy): Eukaryota > Metazoa > Chordata > Mammalia > Rodentia > Muridae > Mus > Mus caroli. Next base: position 104,695 of record NW_028227356.1, read on the forward strand.
TGTTTATTTATTTATTTATTTATTTATTTATTTATTTATTTATTTATTTATATTTATTTATTTATTTGATATGAGTACACTGTAGCTGTCTTCAGACACTCCAGAAGAGGGTGTCAGATTCTGGAGAATCTAAATCACATTTATGGTCTGCATAAGATGTACATAAACACAGCCTCACATATACTTCTAAATATTTAAAGATGGGTGGCGCCACTGAAAGGGCTCAACAATTAACAGCATTGTATCCTCTTCCAGAGAACCTGGGATCAACTACCAGCAACACTATGGTGGCCCATCTACAGTTCCTGGGTATCAGACAGACAGACAGACAGACAGACAGAGATAAGGGTGTCAGGCCTGCCCGGTCTTTCTTACTTTCTTATCCTTTTTAAAAAATGTTTATTTATTTATTTATTTATTTATTTATTTATTTATTCATTCATTCATTCATTTATTTATTTATTTATTTATTTATTTATTTATTTATTTATGTATTTATTAGATATAAGTAAACTGTAGCTGTCTTCAGACACTCCAGAAGAGGGTGTCAGATTCTGGAGAATCTAAATCCCTCTTATGGTCTGCATATGATGTACATAAACACAGCCTCACATATACTTCTAAAATTTTAAAGATGGGTGGGGCCACAGAAAGGGCTCAACAATTAACAGCATTGTCTCCTCTTCCAGAGAACCTTGGATAAACTACCAGCAACTATATGGTGGCCCATCTCCTGTTCTAGGGTATCACACAGACAGACAGACAGACAGAGATAAGGGTGGCAGGCTTGCCTGGTCTTTCTTTCTGTCTTATCCTTTTTAAAAAATGTTTATTTATTTATTTATTTATTTATTTATTTATTTATTTATGTATTTATTAGATATAAATACACTGTAGCTGTCTTCAGAAAATACAGAAGAGGGTGTCAGATTCTGGAGAATCTAAATCCCTCTTATGGTCTGCATATGATGTACATAAACACAGCCTCACATATAATTCTAAAAATTTAAAGATGGATGGGACCACTGAAAGGGCTCAACAATTAACATCATTGTCTCCTCTTCCAGAGAACCTGGGATCAACTATCAGCAACTATATGGTGGCCCATCTGCAGTTCCAGGGGATCATATAGATAGACAGACAGACAGACAGAGATAAGGATGGCAGGACTTCCTGGTGTTTCTTTCTTTCTTATCCTTTTTAAAAAATGTTTATTTATTTATTTATTCATGTATTTATTATATTTACGTACACCGTAGCTGTCTTCAGACACTCCAGAAGAGGGTGTCAGTTTCTGGAGAATCTAAATCACTCTTATGGTCTGAATATGATGTACATAAACACAGCCTCAGATATACTTATAAAAATTTAATGAAGGGTGGGGCCACTGAAAGGTCTCAATAATTTACAGCATTGTCTCCTCTTCCAGAGAACCTTGGATAAACTACCAGCAACTATATGGTGGCCCATATCCAGTACCAGAGGATCAGACAGACAGACAGACAGACAGACAGAGATAAGAATGGCAGGCCTGCCAGGTCTTTCTTTCTTTCTTGTCCTTTTTAAAAAATGTTTATTTATTTATGTATTTATTTTATATAAGTACTCTGTAGCTATCTACAGACACTCCAGAAGAGGGTGTCAGATTCTGAAGAATCTAAAACCATCTTATGGTCTGCATATGATGTACATAAACACAGCCTCAGATATACTTCTAAAAATTTAAAGATGGGTGGGCCACAGAAAGGGCTCAACAATTAACAGCATTGTCTCCTCTTCCAGAGAACCTGGGATCAACTACCAGCAACTATATAGTGGCCTATCTTCAGTTCCAAAGGATCATATAGAGAGACAGACAGACAGATAGAAATGAGGATGGCAGGCCTGCCTGGTCTTTCTTTCTTTCTTATCCATTTGAAAAAATGTTTACTTATTAATTAATTAATTAATTAATTTATTTATTTATTTATTTATTTATTTATTAGATATAAGTACACTGTAGCTGTCTTCAGACACTCCAGAAGAGGGTGTGAGATTCTGGAGAATCTAAATACCTCTTATGGTCTGCATATGATGTACATAAACACAGACTCAAGTATACTTCTAAAAATTTAAAGATGGGTGGGGCCAAAGAATGGGCTCAACAATTAACAGCTTGTCTCCTCTTCCAGAGAACCTGGGATCAACTACCAGCAACTATATGGTGGCCCATCTGCAGTTCCAGGGATCAGACAGACAGACAGACAGACAGAGATAAGAATGGCAGGCCTGCCTGGTCTTTCTTTCTTACTTATCCTGTTTAAAAAATGTTTATTTATTTATTTATTTATTTATTTATTTATTTATTTATGTATGTATTTATTAGATATAAGTACACTGTAGCTGTCTTCAGACACTCCAGAAGAGGGTGTCAGATTCTGGAGAATTTAAATCACTCTTATGGTCTGCATATGATGTACATAAATACAGCCTCACATTTACCAATAAAAATTTAAAGATGGTTGGGGCCACTGAAAGGGCTCAACAATTCACAACATTGTCTCCTCTTCCAGAGAACCTGGGAAAAACTACCAGCAAATATATGGTGGCCCATATCCAGTTCCAGAGGATCAGACAGACAGACAGACAGACAGACAGTGATAAGGATGGCAGGACTGCCTGATTTTTCTTTCTTTCTTCTCCTTTTTAAAAAATGTTTATTTAATTATTAATTTATTTATGTATGTATTTATTAGATATAAGTACACTGTAGCTGTCTTCAGACACTCCAGTAGAGGGTGTCAGATTCTGAAGAATCTAAAACCATCTTATGGTCTGCATATGATGTACATAAACTCAGCCTCAGATATACTTCTAAAATTTAATGAAGGGTGGGGCCACTGAAAGGGCTCAACAATTAACAGCATTATCTCCTCTTCCAGAGAACCTGGGATCAACTACCAGCAACTTTATGGTGGCCCATCTACAGTTCCAGGGGATCAGAGAGACAGACAGACAGACAGAGATAAGGATGGCAGGCCTGCCATGTCTTTCTTTCTTACTTATCCTGTTTAAAAAATGTTTATTTATTTATTTATTTATTTACGTATTTATTAGATATAAGTACACTGTAGCTGTCTTCAGACAGTCCCGAAAAGGGTGTCAATTCTGGAGAATTTAAATCCCTCTTATGGTCTGCATATGATGTACATAAACACAGCCTCACATATTCTTCTAAACATTTAAAGATGGGTGGGGCCACTGAAAGGGCTCAACAATGAACAGCATTGTCTCCTCTTCCAGAGAACCTGGGAAAAACTAACAGCAAATATATGGTGGCCCTTATCCAGTTCCAAAGATTCAGACAGAGAGACAGACAGACAGAGATAAGGATGGCAGGCCTGCCTGGTCGTTCTTTCTTTCTTATCCTTTATAAAAAATGTTTATTTATTTATTAATTTATTTATTTATGTATTTATTAGATATAAGTACACTGTAGCTGTCTTCAGACACTCCAGTAGACGGTTTCAGATTCTGAAAAATCTAAAACCATCTTCTGGTCTGCATATGATGTACATAAACACAGCCTCAGATATACTTCAAAAAATTTAATGAAGGATGGGGCCACTGAAAGGGCTCAACAATTAACAGCATTATCTCCTCTTCCAGAGAACCTGCGATCAACTACCAGCAACTATATGGTGGCTCATCTCCAGTTCCCAGGGATCAGACAGACAGACAGACACACAGACAGAGATATCGATGGCAGGCCTGCCTGGTCTTTCTTTCTTTCTTATACTTTTTAAAAAATGTTTATTTATTTATTTATTCATGTATTTATTAGATATAAGTACACTGTAGCTGTCTTAGACACTCCAGAACTGGGTGTCTGGTTCTGTAGAATCTAAATCCCTCTTATGGTCTGCATATGATGTACATAAACACAGCCTAACATACAGTTCTAAATATTTAAAAATGGGTGGGGCCATTGAAAGGGCTCAACAATGAACAGCATTGAATCCTCTTCCAGAGAACCTCGGCTCAACTACCAGCAACTATATGGTGGCCCATCTCCAGTTCCAGGGGATCAGACAGACAGACAGTCAGACAGACAGAGATAAGGATGGCAGGACTGCCTGGTCTTTCTTTCTTTCTTATCCTTTTGAAAAAAATGTTTACTTATTTATTTATTTATGTATTTATTAGATATAAGTAAACTGTAGCTGTCTTCAGACACTCCAGAAGAGGGTGTCAGATTCTGGAGAATCTAAATCCCTCTTATGGCCTGCATATGATGTACATAAACACAGACTCATGTATACTTCTAAAAATTTAAAGATGTGTGGGGTCACTGAGAGGGCTCAACAATTAACAGCATTGTCTCATCTTCCAGAGAACCTGGGATCAACTACCAGCAACTATATGGTGGCTCATCTCCAGTTCCAGTGGATCAGAAAGACAGAGAGACAGACAGACAGAGATAAGGATGGCAGGCCTGCCTGGTCTTTCTTTATTTCTTATCCTTTATAAAAAATGTTTATTTATTTATTTATATATATATTTATTTATTTATTTATTTATGTATTTATTAGATACAAGTAAACTGTAGCCGTCTTCAGACACTCCAGAAGAGGGTGTCAGATTCTAGAGAATCTAAATCCCTCTTATGGTCTGCATATGATGTACATAAACACAGCCTCACATATACTTCTAAAAATTTAAAGAAAGGTGGGACCACTGAAAGGGCTCAACAATTACCATCACTGTCTCCACTTCCAGAGAACCTGGGATCAACTACCAGCAACTATATGGTGGCCCATCTGCAGTTCCAGGGGATCAGACAGACAGACAGACAGACAGAGATAAGGATGGCAGGTCTGCCAGGTCTTTCTTTCTTACTTATCCTGTTTAAAAAATGTTTATTTATTTATTTTTTTATGTATTTATGTATTTATTAGATATAAGTACACTGTAGCTGTTCAGACACTCCAGAAGAGTGTGTCAGATTCTGGAGTATCTAAATCCCTCTTATGGTCTGCATATGATGTACATAAACACAGCCTCACGTATAATTCTAAAAATTTAAAGATGGGTGGGACCACTGAAAGGGCTTAACAATTAACATCATTGTCTCCTCTTCCAGAGAACCTGGGATCAACCACCAGCAACTATATGGTGGCCCATATCCAGTTCCAAAGGTTCAGACAGACAGACAGACAGACAGAGATACGGATGGCAGGCCTGCCTGATTTTTCTTTCTTTCTTATCCTTTATAAAAAAATGTTTATTTATTTATTAATTTATTTATTTATGTATTTATTAGATATAAGTACACTGTAGCTGTCTTCAGACACTCCAGTAGACGGTGTCAGATTCTGAAAAATCTAAAACCATCTTCTGGTCTGCATATGATGTACATAAACACAGCCTCAGATATACTTTAAAAAATTTAATGAAGGGTGTGGCCACTGAAAGGGCTCAACAATTATCAGCATTATCTCCTCTTCCAGAGAACCTGGGATCAACTACCATCAACTATATGGTGGCTCATTTCTAGTTCTCAGGGATCAGACAGACAGACAGACAGACACACAGACAGAGATATGGATGGCAGGCCTGCCTGGTCTTTCTTTCTTTCTTATCCTTTTTTAAAAATGTTTATTTATTTATTTATTTATTTATTTATTTATTTATTTATTTATTAGATATAAGTACACTGTAGCTCTCTTAGACACTCCAGAAGAGGGTGTCAGGTTCTGGAGAATCTAAATCCCTCTTATGGTCTGCATATGATGTACATAAACACAGCCTCACATACAGTTCTAAACATTTAAAGATGGGTGGGGCAATTGAAAGGGCTCAACAATGAACAGCATTGTCTCCTCTTCCAGAGAACCTGGGAAAAACTAACAGCAAATATATGGTGGCCCATATCCAGTTCCAGAGGTTCAGACAGACAGACAGACAGACAGAGATATGGATGGCAGGCCTGCCTGATCTTTCTTTCTTGCTTATCCTTTTTAAAAAATGTTTATTTTTTATTTATTTATGTATCTATTAGATATAAGTACACTGTAGCTGTCTTTAGACACTCCAGAAGAGGGTGTCAGGTTCTGGAGAATCTAAATCCCTCTTATGGTCTGCATATGATGAACATAAACACAGCCTCACATACAGTTCTAAACATTTAAAGATGGGTGGGGCCATTGAAAGGGCTCAACAATGAACAGCATTGTCTCCTCTTCCAGAGAACCTCGGCTCAACTACCAGCAAATATATGGTGGCCCATCTCCAGTTCCCAGGGATCAGACAGACAGACAGACAGACAGACAGAGATAAGGATGGCAGGCCTGCCTGGTCGTTCTTTCTTTCTTATCCTTTTTAAAAAATGTTTATTTAATTATTTATTTATGTATTTATTACATATAAGTACACTGTAGCTGTCTTCAGACACTCCAGAAGTGGGTGTCAGATTCTGGAGATTCTAAATCCCTCTTATGGCCTGCATATTATGTACATAAACACAGCCTCACATATACTTCTAAAAATTTATAGATGGGTGGGACCAATGAAAGGGCTCAACAATTACCATCACTGTCTCCACTTCCAGAGAACCTTGGATCAACTATCAGCAACTATATAGTGGCCCACCTCCAGTTCCAGGGGATCAGACAGGCTGTCAGACAGACAGACAGACAGAGATAAGGATAGCAGGACTGCTGGTCTTACTTTCTTTCTTATCCTGTTTAAAAAATGTTTATTTATTTATTTATTTATTTATTTACTTATTTATTTATTTATTTATGTATTTATTAGATATAAGTACACTGTAGCTGTTTTAGACACTCCAGAAGAAGGTGTCAGATTGAGGAGAATCTAAATCCCTCTTATATTCTGCATATGATGTACATAAACACAGCCTAACATACAGTTCTAAATATTTAAAGATGGATGGGGCCATTGAAAGGGCTCAACAATGAACAGCATTGTCTCCTCTTCCAGAGAACCTCGGTTCAACTACCAGAAACTATATGGTGGCCCATCTCCAGTTCCAGGGGATCAGACAGACAGACAGACAGACAGACAGAGATAAGGATGGCAGCCCTGCCTGGTCTTTCTTTCTTTCTTATCCTTTGAAAAAATGTTTACTTATTTATTTATTTATGTATTTATTAGATATAAGTAAACTGTAGCTGTCTTCAACACTACAGAAGAGGGTGTCAGATTCTGGAGAATCTAAATCCCTCTTATGGCCTGCATATGATGTACATAAACACAGACTCACGTATACTTCTAAAAATTTAAAGATGTGTGGGGCCACTGAGAGGGCTCAACAATTAACAGCATTGTCTCATCTTCCAGAGAACCTTTGATCAACTACTAGCAACTATATGGTGGCCCATCTCCAGTTCCAGTGGATCAGAAAGACAGACAGACAGACAGACAGAGATAAGGATGGAAGGCCTGCCTGGTCTTTCTTTATTTCTTATCCTTTATAAAAAATGTTTATTTATTTATTTATTTATTTATTTATTTATTTATTTATTTTTGTATTTATTAGATATAAGTACACTGTAGCCGTCTTCAGACACTCCAGAAGATGGTGTCAGATTCTGGAGAATCTAAATCCCTCTTAAGGTCTGCATATGATGTACATAAACACAGCCTCACATATACTTCTAAAAATTTAAAGATGGGTGGGACCACTGAAAGGGCTCAACAATTACCATCACTGTCTCCACTTCCACAGAACCTGGGATCAACTACCAGCAACTATATGGTGGCCCATCTGCAGTTCCAGGGGATCAGACAGGCTGTCAGACAGACAGACAGACAGACAGAGATAAGGATGGCAGGACTGCCTGGTCTTACTTTCTTTCTTATCCTGTTTAAAATATGTTTATTTATTTATTTATTTATTTATTTATTTATTTATTTATTTATGTATTTATTAGATATAAGTACAATGTAGCTGTCTTCAGACACTCCAGAAGAGGGTGTCAGATTCTGGAGAATCTAAATCCCTCTTATGGTCTGCATATGATGTACATAAACACAGCCTCACATATACATCTAAAAATTTAAAGATGGGTGAGAGCAATGAAAGGGCTCAACAATTAACAGCATTGTATCCTCTTCCAGAGTACCTGGGATCAACTACCAGCAACTATATGGTGGCCCATCTACAGTTCCAGGGGATCAGAAAGGCAGACAGACAGACAGACAGAGATTAGGATTGCAGGCCTGCCTGGTCTTTCTTTCTTTCTTGTCCTTTTTAAAAAATGTTTATTTATTTATGTATTTATTATATATAAGTACACTGTAGCTATCTACAGACACTCCAGAAGAGGGTGTCAGATTCTGAAGAATCTAAAACCATCTTATGGTCTGCATATGATGTACATAAACACAGCCTCAGATATACTTCTAAAAATTTAAAGATGGGTGGGGCCACTGAAAGGGCTCAACAATTAACAGCATTGTCTCCTCTTCCAGAGAACCTGGGATCAACTACCAGCAACTATATGGTGGCCTATCTTCAGTTCCAAAGGATCATATAGAGAGACAGACAGACAGACAGAGATGAGGATGGTAGGCCTGCCTGGTCTTTCTTTCTTTCTTATCCATTTGAAAAAATGTTTACTTATTAATTAATTAATTAATTAATTAATTAATTAGATATAAGTACACTGTAGCTGTCTTCAGACATTCCAGAAGATGGTGTCAGATTCTGGAGAATCTAAATACCTCTTATGGTCTGCATATGATGTACATAAACACAGACTCAAGTATACTTCTAAAAATTTAAAGATGGGTGGGGCCACTGAATGGGCTCAACAATTAACAGCGTTGTCTCCTCTTCCGGAGAACCTAAGATCAACTACCAGCAACTATATGGTGGCCCATCTGCAGTTCCAGGGGATCAGACAGACAGACAGACAGACAGAGATAAGGATGGCAGGCCTGCCTGGTCTTTCTTTCTTACTTATCCTGTTTAAAAAATGTTTATTTATTTATTTATTTATTTATTTATTTATGTATTTATTAGATATAAGTACACTGTAACTGTCTTCAGACACTCCAGAAGAGGATGTCAGATACTGGAGAATTTAAATCACTCTTATGGTCTGCATATGATGTACATAAATACAGCCTCACATTTACCTCTAAAAATTTAAAGATGGTTGGGGCCACTGAAAGGGCTCAACAATTCACAGCATTGTCTCCTCTTCCAGAGAACCTGGGAAAAACTACCAGCAAATATATGGTGGCCCATATCCAGTTCCAGAGGATCAGACAGACAGACAGACAGACAGACAGACAGAGATAAGGATGGCAGGCCTGCCTGATTTTTCTTTCTTTCTTATCCTTTTTAAAAAATGTTTATTTATTTATTAATTTATTTATTTATGTATTTATTAGATATAAGTACACTGTAGCTGTCTTCAGACACTCCAGAAGGTTTTATAAAACCTTTATAAAAAGGTTTTATAAAAAGTGTTAAATTTTTTAAAAATTAAAAAAAAAAATACCAGATCACCATCACACAGCATTGGCTGTCTTCAGGTTTATCCTTTCAGCCTCCAAAACAAAAAGCAATGGCTGGCTGTCTTCAGGTGTATCCTATTCTCCAGTCTTATTTCCAACCTAAGAGCTGGGCTGAGCTGCCTCATTATGTAATTGCAAACCTTCCTTGGTTTGTCTTTTCCATTTCTAAGACTAACAGGCCTTTTTCTATTTAGAGAATATGCTCATGACTGTACTTTAGATATAGTAAATATAACTGTTGCTTATAAAACTTGTTTTCTAGGAATTTTTAAAGGGCAATGGCAGAGTTTATTTTTTAAAAATATTTTGCATTTATTTATTTGTGTGAGTGATGAAGCTCAGGTCTTCAAACTCGTCAGGAGGTATGATTACCTCCCCTCTCTCTCAACCCCTCTCTCTCCTCTCTCAATGATTGTGTAAGAATGTTTTGCATGTGTATGCTGTGCCCACAGACTCCAGAACAGAGTATTAGATCCCCTGGAACTGGAGATGGGCCACCATATATAATACTGGTAATTGAGCCCAGGTTCTCTGGAAGAGGAGACAATGCTCTTAATTGTTGAGCCCTCTCTGTAGCCACATCTTTCTTTCTTTTTTTTTTTTTTTGAGTATATGTGAGGCTGTGTTTATATACATCATATGCAGACAATAAGAATGATTTAGATTCTTCAGAATCTGACACCCTCTTCTGGACTGTCTGAAGATAGCTACAGCATACTTAAATATAATAAATATATAAATCTTTAAAAAGAAAAAGAAAAGTAAAAAAGAAAGAACAGGCCTGCCATATGCATGTTCATAGAGGAAAATGGAAGAGACCCCAATCTAACCTCAGCAGGGTGCTTCCTTCTGGATGGTAGCTCACAGTTTCATCCCAGCAAGACAGGCAAATCACTGAGTTCAAGGACAGTAAGGTTCAGGACAGCCAAGGTTAGGAAGGAAAAGGGTCTATGTTGAGAATACAAACCGACAAAAATAAAACTAGGAAAAAGAAGTGACAGTGTAACTTGGGGTAGGGTACCAAAAAGAGAAAGCTTTCTGTTACCACTTACAAACAGCAGTAGACTTGCACCCTTCTGCCCAGGTCCCTGCCTTCCTTTCTAGGAATTCTAAGGATGCCAGGGGGTGGGGCAATCCAGATTAACTTTTTAATAACAAAGACTTGGTCTTTGATGTCTAGAGGAAGCCCTTCTCAGTGCCTTTAACTACCACTGAACTTTCAGGGCTGTGACTCAACTGTAACAAGGAACAGGGCTAAGAACCTGCAGCCTTTGAAAACAACTATTTTTTTAAAGAGGGGGACACAAATCAGCAGTAGAACCCCTCAGGTTCAGCCATAATACTTGTTAGGGAAACAGCCTCAATGTCCGGAGCTGAGGTCTCATGGGTGAACTGCTTCAAGCTCTGAGTATCATTGAAAGAAAGAAAAGTTATAATGTGGTTGCTTAATTTATTTATTTTATTATTTCTATTTTTTGTTTTCTTTTGTTTTATTTTAGAAAAGGCCTCAGTCTGTAGCTATGGCTGACCTAGGACAGACTACATGTGTTAATTAGGGTTTCACAGCTGAGAAACAGACCATACCTATGTAAGACTTAGAAAACCCAACAGTCAGTGGTGGCTTGAGATCTTAATGAGAGCACTCTGGAGGCAGAGGCAGTCAGTTTCTGAGTTCGAGGCCAGCCTGGTTAAAGACAGGGATAGGCAGGGCTAGGCAAGGCAGGGCTGGGCTAGGCTAGGCAAGGCAAGGGGCTAGGCTAGGCTACCCAAGGGGCTAGGCAAGACAGACAGACAGAGAGAAAGACAGACAAGGTAGGAAGGCCTGCCTGGTTTTTCTTTCTTCTTTATCCCTTTTAAAAAATGTTTATTTATTTATTTATTTATTTATTTATTTATTTATTTATGTATTTATTAGATATAAGTACACTGTAGCTGTCTTCAGACACTCCAGAAGAGTGTGTCAGATTCTGGAGAATCTAAATCCCTCTTATGGTCTGCATATGATGTACAAAAACACAGCCTCACATATACTTCTAAAAATTTAAAGATGGGTGGGGCCACTGAAAGGGCTCAACAATTAACAGCATTGTCTCCTCTTCCAGAGAACCTGGGATCAACTACCAGCAACTATAAGGTAGCCCATCTCCAGTTCCCGGGGATCAGACAGACAGACAGACAGACAGACAGACAGAGATAAGGATGGCAGGCCTGCCTGGTCTTTCTTTCTTACTTATCCTTTTTAAAACATGTTTATTTCTTTATTTATGTATTTATTAGATATAAGTACATTGTAGCTGTCTTCAGACACTCCAGAAGAGTGTGTCAGATTCTGGAGAATCTAAATCCCTCTTATGGTCTGCATATGATGTACATAAACACAGCCTCACATATACTTCTAAAAATTTAAAGATGGGTGGGGCCACTGTAAGGGCTCAACAATTAACAGCATTGTCTCCTCTTCCAGAGAACCTGGGATCAAGTACCAGCAAAAATATGGTGGCCCATCTCCAGTTTCAGGGGATCTGACAGACAGACAGACAAACAGACAAGGATGGCAGGCCTGCCTGGTTTTTCTTTCTTTCTTATCCTTTTTAAAACATGTTTATTTATTTATTTATGTATTTATTAGATATAAGTACACTGTAGCTGTCTTCAGACACTCCAGAAGAGGGATCAGATTCTGGAGAATGTAAATCCCTCTTATGGTCTGCATATGATGTACATAAACACAGCCTCACAAATACTTCTAAAAATTTAAAGTGGGTGGTGCCACTGAAAGGGCTCAAAAATTTACAGCCTTGTCTCCTCTTGCAGAGAATCTGGGATCAACTACCAGCAACTATATGGTGGCCCACTCCAGTTCCAGGGTATCAGACAGACAGACAGACAGACAGAGATAAGGATGGCAGGCCTTCCTGGTCTTTCTTTTTTTCTTATCCTTTTTAATAATGCTTATTTATTTATTTATTTATGTATTTATTAGATATAAGTACACTGTAGCTGTCTTCAGACACTCCAGAAGAGAGTGTCAGATTCTGGAGAATCTAAATCCCTCTTATTGTCTGCATATGATGTACATAAACACAGCCTCACATTTACTTCTAAAAATTAAAGATGGGTGTTGCCACTGAACGGCTCAAAAATTAACAGCATTGTCTCCACTTCCAGAGAACCTGAGATCAACTACCAGCAACTATATGGTGGCCCATCTCCAGTTCCAGGGGATCAGACAGAGAGACAGACATACAGACAGATAGAGATAATGATGGCAGGCCTGCTTCGTCTTTCTTTCTTTCTTATCCTTTTTAAGAAATGTTTATTTATTTATTTATGTATTTATTAGATATAAGTACACTGTAGCTGTCTTCAGACATCAGGAAGAAGGTGTTAGATTCTGGAGAATCTAAATCCCTCTTATGGTCTGAATATGATGTACATAAACACAGACTCACATTTACTTCCAAAAATTAAAGATGTGTGGGGCCACTGTATGGGCTCAACCAATAACAGCATTGTCTCCTCTTCCAGAGAACCTGGGATCAACTACCAGCAACTATATGGTGGCCCATCTCCAGTTCCAGAGGATCAGACAGAGAGACAGACAGACAGACATATAGAGATAACGATGGCAGGCCTGCCTGGTCTTTCTTTCTTATCCTTTTTAAGAAATGTTTATTTACTTATTTATGTATTTATTAGATAAAAGTACACTGTAGCTATCTTCAGACACTCCAGAAGAGGGTGTCAGATTCTGGAGAATCTAAATCCCTCTTATGGTCTGCATATGATGTACGTAAACACAGCCTCACATATACTTCTAAAAATTTACAGATGGGTGGAGCCACTGAAAGGGCTCAACAATTAACCGCATTGTCTCCTCTTCCAGAGAACCTGGGTTCAACTTCCAGCACCTATATGGTGGCCCATCTCCAGTTCCAGGGTATCAGACAGATAGACAGACAGACAGACAGAGAGACAGAGATAAGGAAGGCAGGCCTCCCTGGTCTTTCTTTCTTTCTTATCCTTTTTAAAAAATGTTTATTTATATATTTATATATTTATTTATTTATTTATTTATTTATTTATTTATTTATTACATATAAGTACACTGTGTCTGTCTTCAGACACTCCAGAAGATGGTGTCAGATTCTGGAGAATCTAAATCCCTCTTATGGTCTGTATATGATGTACATAAACACAGCCTCACATATACTTCAAAAATTTAAAGATGTATGGGGTCACTGAAAGGGCTCAACAATTAACAGCATTATCTCCTCTTCCAGACATCCTGGGATCAACTACCAGCAACTATATGGTGGCTCATCTCCAGTTCTAAGGTATCAGACAGAAAGACAGACAGACAGACAAGGGTGGCAGGCCTGCCTGGTTTATTTTCTTTCTCATCCTTTTTAAAAATGTTTATTTATTTATTTATGTATTTATTAAATATAAGTATACTTTAGCGGTCTTCAGACACTCCAGGAGAGGGTGTCAGATTCTTGATAATCTAAATCCCTCTTATGGTGTGCATATGATGTACATAAACACAGACTCACATTTACTTCCAAAAATTTAAAGATGTGTGGGGCCACTGAAAGGGCTCAACCATTAACAGCATTGTCTCCTCTTCCAGAGAACCTGGGATCAACTACCAGCAACTATATTGTGGCCCATCTCCAGTTCCAGTGGATCAGAAAGACAGACAGACAGACAGACAGAGATAAGGATGCCAGGCATGCCTGGTCTTTCTTTATTTCTTATCCTTTAAAAAAATGTTTATTTATTTATTTATTTATTTATTTATTTATTTATTTATTTATGTATTTATTAGATATAAGTACACTGTAGCTGCCTTCAGACACTCCAGAAGAGGGTTTCAGATTCTGGAGAATCTAAATCCCTCTTATGGTCTGCATATGATGTACATAAACACAGCCTCACATATACTTCTAAAAATTTAAAGATTGGTGGGACCACTGAAAGGGCTCAACAATTACCATCACTGTCTCCACTTCCAGAGAACCTGGTATCAACTATCAGCAACTATATAGTGGCCCACCTCCAGTTCCAGGGGATCAGACAGACTGTCAGACAGACAGACAGAGATAAGGATGGCAGGCTTGCCTGGTCTTTCTTTCTTTCTTATCCTTTTGAAAAAATGTTTGCTTATTTATTTATTTATGTATTTATTAGATATAAGTACACTGTAGCTGTCTTCAGACACTCCAGAAGACGGTGTCAGATTCTGGAGAATCTAAATCCCTCTTTTGGCCTGCATATTATGTACATAAACACAGACTCACGTATACTTCTAAAAATTTAAAGATGTGTGGGCCACTGAGAAGAATGGCAGGGTAGGGAAGTGGGGGGAGGTATGGGGGACTTTTGGGATAGCATTGGAAATGTAATTGAGGAAAATATGTAATAAAAAAAAACAGTGAAAAACATAACAAAACAATTAACAGCATTGTCTCCTCTTCTAGAGAATCTGGGATCAACTACCAGCAACTATATGGTGGCCCTTCTCCAGTTCCAGGGTATCAGACAGACAGACAGACAGAGATAAGGATGGCAGGCCTGCCTGGTCTTTCTTTCTTTCTTATCCTTTTTAAAAAAATGTTTATTTATATATATATATATATATATATATATATATATTTATTTATTTATTTATTAGATATAAGTACACTGTAGCTATCTTTAGACACTCCAGAAGAGGGTGTCAGATTCTGGAGAATCTAAATCCCTCTTACGATCTGCATATGATGTATATAAACACAGCCTCACATTTTCTTCTAAAAATTTAAAGATGGGTGTGGCTTGGAATAAGATGAGTAACCCTGAAAAAGTCAAAAAATGAAAAATCACACTGTAGGATTTGGAATATGGTGAGAAACCCTGAAAAAGTCGAAAAATGAGAAAAGCATGCAGGAGTACCTGGAATATGGTGAGAAACACTGAAAAAGTCTTAAATGAGAATATCACACTCTAGGACTTGGAATATGGTGAGAAAACCTGGAAATGTCGAAAAATGAGAAAATCATGCAGTAGGACCCAGAATATGGAGAGAAACCCTGAAAAAAAAGTCAAAAAATAAGAAAATCACGCAGTAGGACCTGGAAGCTGGTGAGAAACCCTGAAAAAGTCGAAAAATGAGAAAATCAATCTGTAGGATCTGGAATATGGTGAGAAACCCTGAAAAAGTCGAAAAATGAGAAAATCACACTGTAGGACTTGGAATATGGTGAGAAACCCTGAAAAAGTCGAAAAATGAGAAAATCACGCAGTAGGACCTGGGATTTGGTGAGAAACACTGAAAAAGTCTTAAAACAGAAAATCACACTGTAGTACTTGGAATATGGTGAAAAATACTGAAAAAGTCTTAAAATGAGAAAATCACACCTTAGGACCTGGAATATGGTGAGAAACCCTGAAAAGGTCAAAAAATGAGAAAAATCACACTGTAGTACATGGAATATGGGTAGAAACTCTGAAAAAGTCGCAAATTATAAAATGACAGTGTAGGGCCTGGAATATGTTGAGAAAACCTGAAATATTCGAAAAATGAGAAAATGACAATGTAGAACCTGGAATACCGTAAGAAACCCTGAAAAAGTTAAAAAATGAGAAAATCACACTCTAGGACTGGAATATCGTGAGAAACCCTGAAACATCGAAAAATGAGAAAATCATGTAGTAGGACCCAGAATATGGTGAGAAATCCTGAAAAAAGTCAAAAAATGAGAAAACCACGCAGTAGGACCTGGAAGCTGGTGAGAAACCCTGAAAAAGTCGAAAAATGAGAAAATCAAACTGTAGGACCTGGAATATGTTGAGAAACCCTGAAAAATACGAAAAAGGCAAAAATCACACTCTAGGACTTGGAATATGATGAGAAACCGTGAAAAAGTCAAAAAATGAAAAAATCACACTGTAGTACCTGGAATATGGTGAGAAACACTAAAAAAGTATTAAAATGAGAAAATCACACAGTAGGACCTGGAATGTGGTGAGAAACCCTGAAACAGTCGAAATATAAGAAAATCAAACTTGTAGTACATGCAATATGGTGACAAACACTGAAAAAGTCGAAAAATGAGAATATCACACTCTAGGATTTGGAATATGATGAGAAACCCTGAAAAATTCAAAAAATGAGAAAATCACACTGTAGGACTTGGAATATGGTGAGAAACCCTGAAAAAGTCGAAAAATGAGAAAATCACGCAGTAGGACCTGGGATTTGGTGAGAAACACTGAAAAAGTCTTAAAAGAGAAAATCACACTGTAGTACTTGGAATATGGTGAAAAATACTGAAAAAGTCTTAAAATGAGAAAATCACACCTTAGGACCTGGAATATGGTGAGAAACCCTGAAAAGGTCAAAAAATGAGAAAAATCACACTGTAGTACATGGAATATGGGTAGAAACTCTGAAAAAGTCGCAAATTATAAAATGACAGTGTAGGGCCTGGAATATGTTGAGAAAACCTGAAATATTCGAAAAATGAGAAAATGACAATGTAGAACCTGGAATACCGTAAGAAACCCTGAAAAAGTTAAAAAATGAGAAAATCACACTCTAGGACGGGAATATCATGAGAAACCCTGAAACATCGAAAAATGAGAAAATCATGTAGTAGGACCCAGAATATGGTGAGAAATCCTGAAAAAAGTCAAAAAATGAGAAAACCACGCAGTAGGACCTGGAAGCTGGTGAGAAACCCTGAAAAAGTCGAAAAATGAGAAAATCAAACTGTAGGACCTGGAATATGTTGAGAAACCCTGAAAAATACGAAAAAGGCAAAAATCACACTCTAGGACTTGGAATATGATGAGAAACCGTGAAAAAGTCAAAAAATGAAAAAATCACACTGTAGTACCTGGAATATGGTGAGAAACACTAAAAAAGTATTAAAATGAGAAAATCACCCAGTAGGACCTGGAATGGGGTGAGAAACCCTGAAACAGTCGAAATATAAGAAAATCAAACTTGTAGTACATGCAATATGGTGACAAACACTGAAAAAGTCGAAAAATGAGAATATCACACTCTAGGATTTGGAATATGATGAGAAACCCTGAAAAATTCAAAAAATGAGAAAATCACACTGTAGGACTTGGAATATGGTGAGAAACCCTCAAAAAGTCGAAAAATGAGAAAATCATGCACTAGGACCCAGAATATGATGAGAAACACAGAAAAAGTCTTAAAATGAGAAAATCACACTGTAGGACCTGGAATATGGTAAGAAACCCTGAAAATGTCGAAAAATGAGAAAATGACACTGTAGGAGCTGGAATATGGTGAGAAGTCATGAAAAAGTCAAAAAAAAAAAAAGAAATACACACTTGTAGGACTTGCAATATGGTGAGAGACCCTGAAAAAGTCTTAAAATGAGAAAATCACACTGTAGGACTTGGGATATGGTGAGAAACCCTGAAAAAGTCGAAAAATTAGAAAATCAAACTGTAGTACCTGGTATATGGTGAGAAACACTAAAAAAGTATTAAAATGAGAAAATCACACAGTAGGACCTGGAATATGGTGAGAAACCCTGAAACAGTTCAAAAATAAGAAAATAAAACTTGTAGTACATGCAATATGGTGAGAAACACTGAAAAAGTCGAAAAATGAGAATATCACACTCTAGGACTTGGAATATGATGAGAAACCCAGAAAAAGTCTAAAAATGAGAAAATCACACTGTAGGACTTGGAATATGGTGAGAAACCTTGAAAAAGTCGAAAAATGAGAAAATCACACTGTAGTACCTAGAATATGGTGAGAAACACTGAAAAAGTCTAAAAATAAGATAAAACTTGTAGTACCTGAAATATGATGAGAAACCCTGAAAAAGTCAAAAAATGAGAAAATCACACTGTAGTACCTGGAATATGGTGAGAAACACTGAAAAAGTCTAAAAATAAGATAAAACTTGTAGTACTTGAAATATGGTGAGGAACCCTAAAAAAGTCGAAAAATGAGAAAATCACACTGTAGGACTTCGAATATGATGAGAAACCGTGAAAAAGTAAAAAAATGAGAAAAATACACTGTAGTAGCTGGAATATGGAGAGAAACCCTGAAAAGGTTAAAAAATTAGAATATCACAATTGTAGGACCTCCAATATGGTGAGAAACCCTGAAAAAGTCGAAAAATGAGAAAACCACACTGTAGGACCTGGAATATGGTGAGAAACACTGAAAAATTCAAAAAATGAGAAAATCACACAGTAGGACCTAAATATGGTGAGAAACCGTGAAACAGTCGAAATATAAGAAAATCAAACTTGAAGTACCTGCAATATGGTGAGAAACCCTGAAAAAGTCGAAAAATGAAAAAATCACACTGTAGGATTTGGAATATGATGAGAAACCATGAAAAAGTCAAAAATGAGAAAAATATACTGTAGGAGTTGGAATGTGGTGAGAAAAACTGAAAAAGTCGAAGAATAAGAAAATCACACAAGTAGGACCTCCAATATGGTGAGAAACCCTGAAAAAGTCGAAAAATGAGAAAATTACAGAGTAGGACATGGAATATGGTAAGAAACCCTTTAAAAGTCGGAAAAAGAGAAAATCACACTGTAGGATTTGGAATATGATGAGAAAACCTGAAAAAGTCAAAAAATGAGAAAATCACACTGTAGTACCTGGAATATTGTGAGAAAACACTGAAAAAGTCTAAAAATGAGAAAATCACACAGTAGGACTTGGAATATGGTGAGAAACCCTGAAACAGTCGAAAAATAAGAAAATCAAACTTGTAGTACCTGCAATATGGTGAGAAAACCTGAAAAAGTCGACAAATGAGAAAATCATACTGTAGGACCTGCAATAGGGTGAGAAATTCTGAAAAAGTCAAAAAATGAGAAAATCACACTGTAGGACTTGGAATATGATGAGAAAACCTGAAAAAATCTAAAAATGAGAAAATCACACTGTAGGAGCTGGAATATGGTGAGAAACCCTGAAAAGTAAAAAAAAGAGAAAAATCACACTGTAGGACCTGGAATATGGTGAGAAAACATGAAAAATTCAAAAAGGAGAAAATCACACTCTAGGACTTGGAATATGATGAGAAAACCTGAAAAAGTCCAAAAATGAGAAAATCACACTGTAGGACTTCGAATATGGTGAGAAACTCTGAAAAAGTCAAAAAATGAGAAAATCACCCTGTAGGACTTGGAATATGGTGAGAAACCCTGAAAAAGTCAAAAAATGAGAAAAATCACACTGTAGTACATGGAATATGGTGAGAAACTCTGAAAAAGTCGCAAATTAGAAAATGACAGTGTAGGACCTGGAATATGTTGAGAAAACCTGAAATATTCAAAAAATGAGAAAATGACAATGTAGAACCTGGAATAAGTAAGAAACCCCGAAAATTTTAAAAAAAGAGAAAATCGCACTGTAGGACCTGGAATATGGTGAGAAACAGTGAAAAAGTCAAAAAATGAGAATATCACACTCTAGGACTTGGAATATGGTGAGAAACCCTGAAAAA
>NW_028227356.1:124833-159833 GCF_978045245.1 Mus caroli
ATATTCCAGTCCTAGAGTGTGATTTTCTCATTTTTCAACTTTTTCAGGGTTTCTCACCATATTGCAGGTCCTACACGTGTGAATTTCTTATTTTTGGACTTTTTCAGGGTTTCTCACCATATTCCAGGTACTACAGTGTGATTTTCTCATTTAAGACTTTTTCAGGGTCTCTCACCATATTGCATGTCCTACAAGTGTGTATATCTTATTTTTCTACTTTTTAACGGTTTCTCTCCATATTCCATCTCCTACCGTGTACTTTTGTCATTTTTTGTCTTTTTCACGGTTTCTCATTTTATTCCAAGTCCTACAGTGTGATTTTCTCATTTTTTGACTTTTTCAGGGTTTCTCACCATATTGCAGGTCCTACAAGTGTGAATTTCTTATTTTTCGACATTTTCAGAGTTTCTCACCATATTCCAGGTCCTACAGTGTGATTTTCTCATTTTAAGACTTTTTCAGTGTTTCTCACCATATTCCAAGTACTACTGCGTGATTTTCTCATTTTTCGACTTTTTCAGGGTTTCTCACCATATTCCAGGCTACTGCGTGATTTTCTCATGCTTTCGACTTATTCAGAGTTTCTCACCATATTCCAGGTCCTACTGTGTGATTTTCTCATTTTAATACTTTTTTACCATATTCCAGGTACTACAGTGTGATTTTCTCATTTTTTTACTTTTTCAGGATTTCTCATCACATTCCAAGTCCTAGAGTGTGATTTTTGCTTTTTTCGAATTTTTCAGGGTTTCTCAACAGATTCCAGGTCCTACAGTTTGTTATTCTCACTTTTCGTCTTTTTCAGGGTTTCTCACTAGCTTCCAAGTCCTACTGCCTGATTTTCTCATTTTCCGACTTCTTTCAGGGTTTCTCACCATATTCTGGGTCCTACTGCATGAATTTCTCATGTTTTGACTTTTTCAGGGTTTCTCACCATATTCCAAGTCCTAGAGTGTGATATTCTCATTTTTTGACTTTTTCACTGTTTCTCACCATATTCCAGGTCCTACAGTGCGATTTTCTCTTTTTTTAAAATTTTCGGGGTTTCTTACTTATTCCAGGTTCTACATTGTCATTTTCTCATTTTTTGAATATTTCAGGTTTTCTCAACATATTCCAGGTCCTACACTGTCATTTTCTAATTTGCGACTTTTTCAGAGTTTCTCACCATATTCCATGTACTACAGTGTGATTTTTCTCATTTTTTGACTTTTTCAGGGTTTCTCACCATATTCCAAGTCCTACAGGGTGATTTTCTCATTTTTTGACTTTTTCAGAGTTTCTCACCATATTCGAAGTCCTACAGTGTGATTTTCTCATTTTTGGACTTTTTCAGGTTTTCTCATCATATTCCAAGTCCTAGAGTGTGATTTTCTCCTTTTTGAATTTTTCATGTTTTCTCACCATAGTCCAGGTCCTACAGTGTGATTATTCTCTTTTTTTGACTTTTCAGGGTTTCTCACCATATTCCAGCTCCTACAGTGTGATTTTCTCATTTTTAGATTTTTTCAGGTTTTCTCATCATATTCCAAGTCCTACAGTGTGATTTTCTCATTTTTTGACTTTTTCAGAATTTCTCACCCTATTTCAGGTCCTACAGTATGATTTTCTCATTTGTCGACTTTTTCAGGTTTTCTCACCATATTGCAGGTACTACAAGTTTGATTTTCTTATTTTTCGACTGTTTCAGGGTTTCTCACCATATTCCAAGTCCTACTGTGTGATTTTCTCATTTTTAGACTTTTTCAGTGTTTTCTCACAATATTCCAGGTACTACAGTGTGATTTTCTCATTTTTTGACTTTTTCAGGTTTTCTCATC
This sequence comes from Mus caroli, assembly GCF_978045245.1. NCBI lineage: Eukaryota > Metazoa > Chordata > Mammalia > Rodentia > Muridae > Mus > Mus caroli. The sequence goes on from NW_028227356.1 coordinate 126,654, forward strand.
ATATTCCAAATCCTACAGTGTGATTTTCTCTTTTTCCGACTTTTAAAGGGTTTCTTACCATATTCCATGTCCTACTCTGTAATTTTCTCATTTTTCGACTTTTTCAGGGTTTCTCACCATATTGGAGGTCCTACTTGTGTGATTTTCTTATTCTTCGACTTTTTCAGTTTTTCTCACCACATTCCAACTCCTACAGTATATTTTTCTCATTTTTGACTTTTTCATGGTTTCTCATCATATTCCAAATCCTACAGTGTGATTTTTTCATTTTTCGACTTTTTCAGGGTTTCTCACCATATTGCAGGTACTTCAAGTTTGATTTTCTTATATTTCGACTGTTTCACGTTTTCTCACCATATTTAGGTCCTACTGTGTGATTTTCTTATTTTTTGAATTTTTCAGTGTTTCTCACCATATTCCAGGTCCTACAGTGTGGTTTTCTCATTTTTCGACTTTTTCAGGGTTTCTCACCATATTGGAGGTCCTACAATTGTGATATTCTAATTTTTTAACCTTTTCAGGGTTTCTCTCCATATTCCAGCTCCTACAGTGTATTTTTCTCATTTTTTTACTTTTTCACGGTTTCTCATCATATTCGAAGTCCTACAGTGTGATTTTCTCATTTTTCGACTTTTTTAGGGTTCCTCACCATATTTCAAGTACTACAAGTTTTATCTTATTTTTAGACTTTTTCAGTGTTTCTCACCATATTCCAGGTACTACAGTGTGATTTTTCTCATTTTTTGACTATTTCAGGGTTTCTCATCGTATTCCAAGTCCTAGAGTGTGATTTTCGCATTTTTCGAATTTTTCAGGGATTCTCAGCATATTCCAGTTCCTACAATTTGATTTTCTAATTTTTTGACTTTTTCAGGGTTTCTCATCATATTTCAGGTACTACAAGTTTTATCTTATTTTTAGACTTTTTCAGTGTTTCTCACCATATTCTAGGTACTACAGTGTGATTTTCTCATTTTTCGACTTTTTCAAGGTTTCTCACCATATTCCAAGTCCTACAGTGTGATTTTCTCATTTTTAGACTTTTTCTGGTTTTCTCATCATATTCCAAGTCCTAGAGTGTGATATTCTCATTTTTCGACTTTTTCAGTGTTTCTCACCATATTGCATGTACTACAAGTTTTATTTTCTTATTTTTGAACTGTTTCAGGGTTTCTCACCATATTCCAGGTCCTACAGTGTGATTTTCTCATTTTAATACTTTTTTAGTGTTTCTCACCATATACCAGGTACTACAGTTTGATTTTCTAATTTTTCGACTTTTTCAGGGTTTCTCACCATATCCCAAGTCCTACAGTGTGATTTTCTCATTTTAAGACTTTTTCAGGGTCTCTCACCATATTGCAAGTCCTACAAGTGTGTATTTCTTTTTTTTTTTTTGACTTTTTCATGACTTCTCACCATATTCCAGCTCCTACAGTGTCATTTTCTCATTTTTCGACATTTTCAGGGTTTCTTACCATATTCCAGGTCCTACAGTGTGATTTTCTCATTTTAAGACTTTTTCTGTGTTTCTCATCATATTCTGGGTCCTAGTGCATGATTTTCTCATTTTTCGACTTTTTCAGGGTTTCTCACCATATTCCAAGTCCTACAGTGTGATTTTCTCATTTTTTGAATTTTTCAGGGTTTCTCATCATATTCCAAATCCTAGAGTGTGATTTTTGCCTTTTTCGTATTTTTCAGGGTTTCTCAACATATTCCAGGTCCTACAGTTTGATTTTCTCATTTTTCGACTTTTTCAGTGTTTGTCACCATATTGCATGTACTACAAGTTTGATTTTCTTATATTTCGACTGTTTCAGGGTTTCTCACCACATTCCAGGTCCTACTGGGTGATTTTCTCATTTTAATACTTTTTTAGTGTTTCTCACCATATTCCAGGTACTACAGTGTGATTTTTTCATTTTTTGACTTTTTCACGGTTTCTCATCATATTCCAAGTCCTAGAGTGTGATTTTTGCCTTTTTCGTATTTTTCAGGGTTTCTCAACATATTCCAGGTCCTACAGATTGATTTTCTCATTTTTCGACTTTTTCAGGGTTTCTCACCAGCTTCCAGGTCCTACTGCGTGGTTTTCTCATTTTTCGACTTTTTTCAGGATTTCTCACCATATTCTGGGTCCTACTACATGATTTTCTCATTTTTCGATGTTTCAGGGTTTCTCACGATATTCCAGTCCTAGAGTGTGATTTTCTCATTTTTTAACTTTTTCAGGGTTTCTTACGGTATTCCAGGTTCTACATTGTCATTTTCTCATTTTTCGAATATTTCAGGTTTTCTCAACATATTCCAGGCCCTACACTGTCATTTTATAATTTGCGACTTTTTCAGAGTTTCTACCCATATTCCATGTACTACAGTGTGATTTTTCTCATTTTTTGACCTTTTCAGGGTTTCTCACCATATTCCAGGTCCTAAGGTGTGATTTTCTCATTTTAAGACTTTTTCAGTATTTTTCACCATATTCCAAGTACTACAGTGTGATTTTCTCTTTTAAGACTTTTTCAGTGTTTCTCACCAAATCCCAGGTCCTACTGCGTGATTTTCTCATTTTTCGACTTTTTCAGGGTTTCTCACCATATTCCAAGTCCTACAGTGTGATTTTCTCATTTTTCGACTTTTTCAGGGTTTCTCACCATATTCCAGATCCTACAGATTGATTTTCTCATTTTTCGACTTTTTCAGGGTTTCTCACCAGCTTCCAGGTCCTACTGCGTGATTTTCTTATTTTTTGACTTTTTTTTCAGGGTTTCTCTCCATATTCTGGGTCCTACTGCATGATTTTCTCATTTTTCGACATTTTCAGGGTTTCTCACCATATTCCAAGTCCTAGAGTGTGATATTCTCATTTAAGACTTTTTCAGTGTTTCTCACCATATTCCAGGTACTCCTGCATGCTTTTCTCATTTTTCGACTTTTTCAGGGTTTCTCACAATATTCCAAATCCTACAGTGTGATTTTTCATTTTTTGACTTTTTCAGGGTTACTCATCTTATTCCAAGCCACACCCATCTTTAAATTTTTAGAAGAAAATGTGAGGCTGTGTTTATATACATCATATGCAGATCGTAAGAGGGATTTAGATTCTCCAGAATCTGACACCCTCTTCTGGAGTGTCTAAAGATAGCTACAGTGTACTTATATCTAATAAATAAATAAATAAATATATATATATATATATATATATATATATATATATATATATATATAAATAAACATTTTTTTAAAAAGGATAAGAAAGAAAGAAAGACCAGGCAGGCCTGCCATCCTTATCTCTGTCTGTCTGTCTGTCTGATACCCTGGAACTGGAGAAGGGCCACCATATAGTTGCTGGTAGTTGATCCCAGATTCTCTAGAAGAGGAGACAATGCTGTTAATTGATTTGTTATGTTTTTCACTGTTTTTTTTATTACATATTTTCCTCAATTACATTTCCAATGCTATCCCAAAAGTACCCCATACCTCCCCCCACTTCCCTACCCTGCCATTCTTCTCAGTGGCCCACACATCTTTAAATTTTTAGAAGTATACGTGAGTCTGTGTTTATGTACATAATATGCAGGCCAAAAGAGGGATTTAGATTCTCCAGAATCTGACACCGTCTTCTGGAGTGTCTGAAGACAGCTACAGTGTACTTATATCTAATAAATACATAAATAAATAAATAAGCAAACATTTTTTCAAAAGGATAAGAAAAAGAAAGACCAGGCAAGCCTGCCATCCTTATCTCTGTCTGTCTGTCTGACAGTCTGTCTGATCCCCTGGAACTGGAGGTGGGCCACTATATAGTTGCTGATAGTTGATACCAGGTTCTCTGGAAGTGGAGACAGTGATGGTAATTGTTGAGCCCTTTCAGTGGTCCCACCAATCTTTAAATTTTTAGAAGTATATGTGAGGCTGTGTTTATGTACATCATATGCAGACCATAAGAGGGATTTAGATTCTCCAGAATCTGAAACCCTCTTCTGGAGTGTCTGAAGGCAGCTACAGTGTACTTATATCTAATAAATACATAAATAAATAAATAAATAAATAAATAAATAAATAAATAAACATTTTTTTAAAGGATAAGAAATAAAGAAAGACCAGGCATGCCTGGCATCCTTATCTCTGTCTGTCTGTCTGTCTGTCTTTCTGATCCACTGGAACTGGAGATGGGCCACAATATAGTTGCTGGTAGTTGATCCCAGGTTCTCTGGAAGAGGAGACAATGCTGTTAATGGTTGAGCCCTTTCAGTGGCCCCACACATCTTTAAATTTTTGGAAGTAAATGTGAGTCTGTGTTTATGTACATCATATGCACACCATAAGAGGGATTTAGATTATCAAGAATCTGACACCCTCTCCTGGAGTGTCTGAAGACCGCTAAAGTGTACTTATATTTAATAAATACATAAATAAATAAATAAACATTTTTAAAAAGGATGAGAAAGAAAATAAACCAGGCAGGCCTGCCACCCTTCTCTGTCTGTCTGTCTTTCTGTCTGATACCTTAGAACTGGAGATGAGCCACCATATAGTTGCTGGTAGTTGATCCCAGGATGTCTGGAAGAGGAGATAATGCTGTTAATTGTTGAGCCCTTTCAGTGACCCCATACATCTTTAAATTTTTGAAGTATATGTGAGGCTGTGTTTATGTACATCATATACAGACCATAAGAGGGATTTAGATTCTCCAGAATCTGACACCATCTTCTGGAGTGTCTGAAGACAGACACAGTGTACTTATATGTAATAAATAAATAAATAAATAAATAAATAAATAAATAAATAAATATATAAATAAACATTTTTTAAAAAGGATAAGAAAGAAAGAAAGACCAGGGAGGCCTGCCTTCCTTATCTCTGTCTCTCTGTCTGTCTGTCTGTCTATCTGTCTGATACCCTGGAACTGGAGATGGGCCACCATATAGGTGCTGGAAGTTGAACCCAGGTTCTCTGGAAGAGGAGACAATGCGGTTAATTGTTGAGCCCTTTCAGTGGCTCCACCCATCTGTAAATTTTTAGAAGTATATGTGAGGCTGTGTTTACGTACATCATATGCAGACCATAAGAGGGATTTAGATTCTCCAGAATCTGACACCCTCTTCTGGAGTGTCTGAAGATAGCTACAGTGTACTTTTATCTAATAAATACATAAATAAGTAAATAAACATTTCTTAAAAAGGATAAGAAAGAAAGACCAGGCAGGCCTGCCATCGTTATCTCTATATGTCTGTCTGTCTGTCTCTCTGTCTGATCCTCTGGAACTGGAGATGGGCCACCATATAGTTGCTGGTAGTTGATCCCAGGTTCTCTGGAAGAGGAGACAATGCTGTTATTGGTTGAGCCCATACAGTGGCCCCACACATCTTTAATTTTTGGAAGTAAATGTGAGTCTGTGTTTATGTACATCATATTCAGACCATAAGAGGGATTTAGATTCTCCAGAATCTGACACCTTCTTCCTGATGTCTGAAGACAGCTACAGTGTACTTATATCTAATAAATACATAAATAAATAAATAAACATTTCTTAAAAAGGATAAGAAAGAAAGAAAGACGAAGCAGGCCTGCCATCATTATCTCTATCTGTCTGTATGTCTGTCTCTCTGTCTGATCCCCTGGAACTGGAGATGGGCCACCATATAGTTGCTGGTAGTTGATCTCAGGTTCTCTGGAAGTGGAGACAATGCTGTTAATTTTTGAGCCGTTCAGTGGCAACACCCATCTTTAATTTTTAGAAGTAAATGTGAGGCTGTGTTTATGTACATCATATGCAGACAATAAGAGGGATTTAGATTCTCCAGAATCTGACACTCTCTTCTGGAGTGTCTGAAGACAGCTACAGTGTACTTATATCTAATAAATACATAAATAAATAAATAAATAAGCATTATTAAAAAGGATAAGAAAAAAAGAAAGACCAGGAAGGCCTGCCATCCTTATCTCTGTCTGTCTGTCTGTCTGTCTGTCTGATACCCTGGAACTGGAGTGGGCCACCATATAGTTGCTGGTAGTTGATCCCAGATTCTCTGCAAGAGGAGACAAGGCTGTAAATTTTTGAGCCCTTTCAGTGGCACCACCCACTTTAAATTTTTAGAAGTATTTGTGAGGCTGTGTTTATGTACATCATATGCAGACCATAAGAGGGATTTACATTCTCCAGAATCTGATCCCTCTTCTGGAGTGTCTGAAGACAGCTACAGTGTACTTATATCTAATAAATACATAAATAAATAAATAAACATGTTTTAAAAAGGATAAGAAAGAAAGAAAAACCAGGCAGGCCTGCCATCCTTGTCTGTTTGTCTGTCTGTCTGTCTGATCCCCTGAAACTGGAGATGGGCCACCATATTTTTGCTGGTACTTGATCCCAGGTTCTCTGGAAGAGGAGACAATGCTGTTAATTGTTGAGCCCTTACAGTGGCCCCACCCATCTTTAAATTTTTAGAAGTATATGTGAGGCTGTGTTTATGTACATCATATGCAGACCATAAGAGGGATTTAGATTCTCCAGAATCTGACACACTCTTCTGGAGTGTCTGAAGACAGCTACAATGTACTTATATCTAATAAATACATAAATAAAGAAATAAACATGTTTTAAAAAGGATAAGTAAGAAAGAAAGACCAGGCAGGCCTGCCATCCTTGTCTGTTTGTCTGTCTGTCTGTCTGTCTGTCTGTCTGTCTGATCCCCGGGAACTGGAGATGGGCTACCTTATAGTTGCTGGTAGTTGATCCCAGGTTCTCTGGAAGAGGAGACAATGCTGTTAATTGTTGAGCCCTTTCAGTGGCCCCACCCATCTTTAAATTTTTAGAAGTATATGTGAGGCTGTGTTTTTGTACATCATATGCAGACCATAAGAGGGATTTAGATTCTCCAGAATCTGACACACTCTTCTGGAGTGTCTGAAGACAGCTACAGTGTACTTATATCTAATAAATAAATAAATAAATAAATAAATAAATAAATAAATAAATAAATAAACATTTTTTAAAAGGGATAAAGAAGAAAGAAAAACCAGGCAGGCCTTCCATCCTTGTCTGTCTTTCTCTCTGTCTGTCTGTCTTGCCTAGCCCCTTGCGTAGCCTAGCCTAGCCCCTTGCCTTGCCTAGCCTAGCCCAGCCCTGCCTTGCCTAGCCCTGCCTATCCCTGTCTTTAACCAGGCTGGCCTCGAACTCAGAAACTGACTGCCTCTGCCTCCAGAGTGCTCTCATTAAGAGCTCAAGCCACCACTGACTGTTGGGTTTTCTAAGTCTTACATAGGTATGGTCTGTTTCTCAGCTGTGAAACCCTAATTAACACATGTAGTCTGTCCTAGGTCAGCCATAGCTACAGACTGAGGCCTTTTCTAAAACAAAACAAAAGAAAACAAAAAATAGAAATAATAAAATAAATAAATTAAGCAACCACATGATAACTTTTCTTTCTTTCAATGATACTCAGAGCTTGAAGCAGTTCACCCATGAGACCTCAGCTCCGGACATTGAGGCTGTTTCCCTAACAAGTATTATGGCTGAACCTGAGGGGTTCTACTGCTGATTTGTGTCCCCCTCTTTAAAAAAATAGTTGTTTTCAAAGGCTGCAGGTTCTTAGCCCTGTTCCTTGTTACAGTTGAGTCACAGCCCTGAAAGTTCAGTGGTAGTTAAAGGCACTGAGAAGGGCTTCCTCTAGACATCAAAGACCAAGTCTTTGTTATTAAAAAGTTAATCTGGATTGCCCCACCCCCTGGCATCCTTAGAATTCCTAGAAAGGAAGGCAGGGACCTGGGCAGAAGGGTGCAAGTCTACTGCTGTTTGTAAGTGGTAACAGAAAGCTTTCTCTTTTTGGTACCCTACCCCAAGTTACACTGTCACTTCTTTTTCCTAGTTTTATTTTTGTCGGTTTGTATTCTCAACATAGACCCTTTTCCTTCCTAACCTTGGCTGTCCTGAACCTTACTGTCCTTGAACTCAGTGATTTGCCTGTCTTGCTGGGATGAAACTGTGAGCTACCATCCAGAAGGAAGCACCCTGCTGAGGTTAGATTGGGGTCTCTTCCATTTTCCTCTATGAACATGCATATGGCAGGCCTGTTCTTTCTTTTTTACTTTTCTTTTTCTTTTTAAAGATTTATATATTTATTATATTTAAGTATGCTGTAGCTATCTTCAGACAGTCCAGAAGAGGGTGTCAGATTCTGAAGAATCTAAATCATTCTTATTGTCTGCATATGATGTATATAAACACAGCCTCACATATACTCAAAAAAAAAAAAAAAGAAAGAAAGATGTGGCTACAGAGAGGGCTCAACAATTAAGAGCATTGTCTCCTCTTCCAGAGAACCTGGGCTCAATTACCAGTATTATATATGGTGGCCCATCTCCAGTTCCAGGGGATCTAATACTCTGTTCTGGAGTCTGTGGGCACAGCATACACATGCAAAACATTCTTACACAATCATTGAGAGAGGAGAGAGAGGGGTTGAGAGAGAGGGGAGGTAATCATACCTCCTGACGAGTTTGAAGACCTGAGCTTCATCACTCACACAAATAAATAAATGCAAAATATTTTTAAAAAATAAACTCTGCCATTGCCCTTTAAAAATTCCTAGAAAACAAGTTTTATAAGCAACAGTTATATTTACTATATCTAAAGTACAGTCATGAGCATATTCTCTAAATAGAAAAAGGCCTGTTAGTCTTAGAAATGGAAAAGACAAACCAAGGAAGGTTTGCAATTACATAATGAGGCAGCTCAGCCCAGCTCTTAGGTTGGAAATAAGACTGGAGAATAGGATACACCTGAAGACAGCCAGCCATTGCTTTTTGTTTTGGAGGCTGAAAGGATAAACCTGAAGACAGCCAATGCTGTGTGATGGTGATCTGGTATTTTTTTTTTTTAATTTTTAAAAAATTTAACACTTTTTATAAAACCTTTTTATAAAGGTTTTATAAAACCTTCTGGAGTGTCTGAAGACAGCTACAGTGTACTTATATCTAATAAATACATAAATAAATAAATTAATAAATAAATAAACATTTTTTAAAAAGGATAAGAAAGAAAGAAAAATCAGGCAGGCCTGCCATCCTTATCTCTGTCTGTCTGTCTGTCTGTCTTTCTGATCCTCTGGAACTGGATATGGGCCACCATATATTTGCTGGTAGTTTTTCCCAGGTTCTCTGGAAGAGGAGACAATGCTGTGAATTGTTGAGCCCTTTCAGTGGCCCCAACCATCTTTAAATTTTTAGAGGTAAATGTGAGGCTGTATTTATGTACATCATATGCAGACCATAAGAGTGATTTAAATTCTCCAGTATCTGACATCCTCTTCTGGAGTGTCTGAAGACAGTTACAGTGTACTTATATCTAATAAATACATAAATAAATAAATAAATAAATAAATAAATAAATAAATAAATAAACATTTTTTAAACAGGATAAGTAAGAAAGAAAGACCAGGCAGGCCTGCCATCCTTATCTCTGTCTGTCTGTCTGTCTGTCTGATCCCCTGGAACTGCAGATGGGCCACCATATAGTTGCTGGTAGTTGATCTTAGGTTCTCTGGAAGAGGAGACAACGCTGTTAATTGTTGAGCCCATTCAGTGGCCCCACCCATCTTTAAATTTTTAGAAGTATACTTGAGTCTGTGTTTATGTACATCATATGCAGACCATAAGAGGTATTTAGATTCTCCAGAATCAGACACCATCTTCTGGAATGTCTGAAGACAGCTACAGTGTACTTATATCTAATAAATAAATAAATAAATAAATTAATTAATTAATTAATAAGTAAACATTTTTTCAAATGGATAAGAAAGAAAGAAAGACCAGGCAGGCCTACCATCCTCATCTCTGTCTGTCTGTCTGTCTCTCTATATGATCCTTTGGAACTGAAGATAGGCCACCATATAGTTGCTGGTAGTTGATCCCAGGTTCTCTGGAAGAGGAGACAATGCTGTTAATTGTTGAGCCCTTTCAGTGGCCCCACCCATCTTTAAATTTTTAGAAGTATATCTGAGGCTGTGTTTATGTACATCATATGCAGACCATAAGATGGTTTTAGATTCTTCAGAATCTGACACCCTCTTCTGGAGTGTCTGTAGATAGCTACAGTGTACTTATATATAATAAATACATAAATAAATAAACATTTTTTAAAAAGGACAAGAAAGAAAGAAAGACCAGGCAGGCCTGCAATCCTAATCTCTGTCTGTCTGTCTGTCTGCCTTTCTGATCCCCTGGAACTGTAGATGGGCCACCATATAGTTGCTGGTAGTTGATCCAAGGTTCTCTGGAAGAGGAGACAATGCTGTTAATTGTTGAGCCCTTTCATTGCTCTCACCCATCTTTAAATTTTTAGATGTATATGTGAGGCTGTGTTTATGTACATCATATGCAGAGCATAAGAGGGATTTAGATTCTCCAGAATCTGACACCCTCTTCTGGAGTGTCTGAAGACAGCTACATTGTACTTATATCTAATAAATACATAAATAAATAAATAAATAAATAAATAAATAAATAAACATTTTTTTAAACAGGATAAGAAAGAAAGTTAGACCAGGCAGTCCTGCCATCCTTATCTCTGTCTGTCTGTCTGTCTGTCTGTCTGACAGCCTGTCTGATCCCCTGGAACTGCAGATGGGCCACCATATAGTTGCTGGTAGTTGATCCCAGGTTCTCTGGAAGTGGAGACAGTGATGGTAATTGTTGAGCCCTTTCAGTGGTCCCACCCATCTTTAAATTTTTAGAAGTATATGTGAGGCTGTGTTTATGTACATCATATGCAGACCTTAAGAGGGATTTAGATTCTCCAGAATCTGACACCATCTTCTGGAGTGTCTGAAGACGGCTACAGTGTACTTATATCTAATAAATACAAAAATAAATAAATAAATAAATAAATAAATAAATAAATAAACATTTTTTATAAAGGATAAGAAATAAAGAAAGACCAGGCAGGCCTGCCATCCTTATCTCTGTCTGTCTGTCTGTCTGTCTGTCTGTCTTTCTGATCCACTGGAACTGGAGATGGGCCACCATATAGTTGCTAGTAGTTGATCCCAGGTTCTCTGGAAGATGAGACAATGCTGTTAATTTTTGAGCCCTCTCAGTGGCCCCACACATCTTTAAATTTTTAGAAGTATACGTGAGTCTGTGTTTATGTACATCATATGCAGGCCATAAGAGGGATTTAGATTCTCCAGAATCTGACACCCTCTTCTGGAGTGTTTGAAGACAGCTACAGTTTACTTATATCTAATAAATACATAAATAAATAAATAAGTAAACATTTTTTCAAAAGGATAAGAAAGAAAGAAAGACCAGGCAGGGCTGCCATCCTTATCTCTGTCTGTCTGTCTGTCTGTCTGTCTGATCCCCTGGAACTGGAGATGGGCCACCATATAGTTTCTGGTAGTTGAACCGAGGTTCTCTGGAAGAGGAGACAATGCTGTTCATTGTTGAGCCCTTTCAATGGCCCCATCCATCTTTAAATATTTAGAACTGTATGTTAGGCTGTGTTTATGTACATCATATGCAGACCATAAGAGGGATTTAGATTCTACAGAACCTGACACCCTCTTCTGGAGTGTCTAAAACAGCTACAGTGTACTTATATCTAATAAATACATAAATAAATAAATAAATAAATAAGTAAATAAATAAATAAATAAATAAATAAACATTTTTTAAACAGGATAAGAAAGAAAGTAAGACCAGCAGTCCTGCTATCCTTATCTCTGTCTGTCTGTCTGTCTGACAGCCTGTCTGATCCCCTGGAACTGGAGGTGGGCCACTATATAGTTGCTGATAGTTGATCCAAGGTTCTCTGGAAGTGGAGACAGTGATGGTAATTGTTGAGCCCTTTCATTGGTCCCACCCATCTATAAATTTTTAGAAGTATATGTGAGGCTGTGTTTATGTACATAATATGCAGGCCATAAGAGGGATTTAGAAACTCCAGAATCTGACACCCTCTTCTGGAGTGTCTGAAGACAGCTACAGTGTACTTATATGTAATAAATACATAAATAAATAATTAAATAAACATTTTTTAAAAAGGATAAGAAAGAAAGAAAGACCAGGCAGGCCTGCCATCCTTATCTCTGTCTGTCTGTCTGTCTGTCTGTCTGATCCCTGGGAACTGGAGATGGGCCACCATATATTTGCTGGTAGTTGAGCCGAGGTTCTCTGGAAGAGGAGACAATGCTGTTCATTGTTGAGCCCTTTCAATGGCCCCACCCATCTTTAAATGTTTAGAACTGTATGTGAGGCTGTGTTTATGTTCATCATATGCAGACCAGAAGATCGTTTTAGATTTTTCAGAATCTGACACCGTCTACTGGAGTGTCTGAAGACAGCTACAGTGTACTTATATCTAATAAATACATAAATAAATAAATTAATAAATAAATAATCATTTTTATAAAGGATAAGAAAGAAAGAAAAATCAGGCAGGCCTGCCATCCTTATCTCTGTCTGTCTGTCTGTCTGTCTGAACCTCTGGAACTGGATATGGGCCACCATATATTTGCTGTTAGTTTTTCCCAGGTTCTCTGGAAGAGGAGACAATGCTGTTCATTGTTGAGCCCTTTCAATTGCCCCACCCATCTTTAAATGTTTAGAACTGTATGTGAGGCTGTGTTTATGTACATCATATGAAGACCATAAGAGGGATTTAGATTCTCCAGAACCTGACACCCTCTTCTGGAGTGTCTAAGAGAGCTACAGTGTACTTATATCTAATAAATAAATAAATAAATAAATAAATAAATAAATAAACATTTTTTAAAAAGGATAAGAAAGAAAGAAAGACCAGGCAGGCCTGCCATCCATATCTCTGTCTGTGTGTCTGTCTGTCTGTCTGTCTGATCCCTGAGAACTAGAAATGAGCCACCATATAGTTGATGGTAGTTGATCCCAGGTTCTCTGGAAGAGGAGATAATGCTGATAATTGTTGAGCCCTTTCAGTGGCCACACCCTTCATTAAATTTTTTAAAGTATATCTGAGGCTGTGTTTATGTACATCATATGCAGACCAGAAGATGGTTTTAGATTTTTCAGAATCTGACACCGTCTACTGGAGTGTCTGAAGACAGCTACAGTGTACTTATATCTAATAAATACATAAATAAATAAATTAATAAATAAATAAACATTTTTTTATAAAGGATAAGAAAGAAAGAAAAATCAGGCAGGCCTGCCATCCGTATCTCTGTCTGTCTGTCTGTCTGTCTGAACCTTTGGAACTGGATATGGGCCACCATATAGTTGCTGGTGGTTGATCCCAGGTTCTCTGGAAGAGGAGACAATGATGTTAATTGTTAAGCCCTTTCAGTGGTCCCACCCATCTTTAAATTTTTAGAATTATACGTGAGGCTGTGTTTATGTACATCATATGCAGACCATAAGAGGGATTTAGATACTCCAGAATCTGACACACTCTTCTGGAGTGTCTGAACAGCTACAGTGTACTTATATCTAATAAATACATAAATACATAAAAAAATAAATAAATAAACATTTTTTAAACAGGATAAGTAAGAAAGAAAGACCTGGCAGGCCTGCCATCCTTATCTCTGTCTGTCTGTCTGTCTGTCTGTCTGATCCCCTGGAACTGCAGTTGGGCCACCATATAGTTGCTGGTAGTTGATCCCAGGTTCTCTGGAAGTGGAGACAGTGATGGTAATTGTTGAGCCCTTTCAGTGGTCCCACCTTTCTTTAAATTTTTAGAAGTATATGTGAGGCTGTGTTTATGTACATCATATGCAGACCATAAGAGGGATTTAGATTCTCTAGAATCTGACACCCTCTTCTGGAGTGTCTGAAGACGGCTACAGTGTACTTATATCTAATAAATACATAAATAAATAAATAAATAAATAAATAAATAAATAAATATATATATAAATAAATAAATAAACATTTTTTATAAAGTATAAGAAATAAAGAAAGACCAGGCAGGCCTGCCATCCTTATCTCTGTCTGTCTGTCTCTCTGTCTTTCTGATCCACTGGAACTGGAGATGAGCCACCATATAGTTGCTGGTAGTTGATCCCAGGTTCTCTGGAAGATGAGACAATGCTGTTAATTGTTGAGCCCTCTCAGTGGCCCCACACATCTTTAAATTTTTAGAAGTATACATGAGTCTGTGTTTATGTACATCATATGCAGGCCATAAGAGGGATTTAGATTCTCCAGAATCTGACACCCTCTTCTGGAGTGTCTGAAGACAGCTACAGTTTACTTATATCTAATAAATACATAAATAAATAAATAAGTAAACATTTTTTCAAAAGGATAAGAAAGAAAGAAAGACCAGGCAGTCCTGCCATCCTTATCTCTGTCTGTCTGACTGTCTGTCTGTCTGATCCCCTGGAACTGGAGATGGGCCACCATATAGTTGCTGGTAGTTGAGCCGAGGTTCTCTGGAAGAGGAGACAATGCTGTTCATTGTTGAGCCCTTTCAATGGCCCCACCCATTTTTAAATATTTAGAACTGTATGTTAGGCTGTGTTTATGTACATCATATGCAGACCATAAGAGGGATTTAGATTCTACAGAACCAGACACCCACTTCTGGAGTGTCTAAGACAGCTACAGTGTACTTATATCTAATAAATACATGAATAAATAAATAAATAAACATTTTTTAAAAAGTATAAGAAAGAAAGAAAGACCAGGCAGGCCTGCCATCGATATCTCTGTCTGTGTGTCTGTCTGTCTGTCTGATCCCTGGGAACTGGAGATGAGCCACCATATAGTTGCTGGTAGTTGATCCCAGGTTCTCTGGAAGAAGAGATAATGCTGTTAATTGTTGAGCCCTTTCAGTGGCCCCATCCTTCATTAAATTTTTTGAAGTATATCTGAGGCTGTGTTTATGTACATCATATGCAGACCAGAAGATGGTTTTAGATTTTTCAGAATCTGAAACCGTCTACTGGAGTGTCTGAAGACAGCTACAGTGTACTTATATCTAATAAATACATAAATAAATAAATTAATTAATAAATAAACATTTTTTATAAAGGATAAGAAAGAAAGAAAAATCAGGCAGGCCTGCCATCCTTATCTCTGTCTGTCTGTCTCTCTGTCTGAACCTTTGGAACTGGATAAGGGCCACCATATATTTGCTGTTAGTTTTTCCCAGGTTCTCTGGAAGAGGAGACAATGCTGTTCATTGTTGAGCCCTTTCAGTGGCCCCACCCATCTTTAAATGTTTAGAAGTATATGTGAGGCTGTGTTTATGTACATCATATGCAGACCATAAGAGGGATTTAAATTCTCCAGAATTGACACCCTTTTCGGGACTGTCTGAAGACAGCTACAGTGTACTTATATCTAATAAATACGTAAATAAATAAATAAATAAATAAATAAACATTTTTTAAACAGGATAAGTAAGAAAGAAAGACATGGCAGGCCTGCCATCCTTATCTCTGTCTGTCTGTCTGTCTGTCTGATCCCCTGGAACTGTAGATGGGCCACCATAAAGTTGCTGGTAGTTGATCCCAGGTTCTCTGGAAGAGGAGATAATGCTGTTAATTGTTGAGCCCTTTCAGTGGCCCCACCCTTCATTAAATTTTAGAAGTATATCTGAGGCTGTGTTTATGTACATCATATGCAGACCATAAGATGGTTTTAGATTCTTCAGAATCTGACACCCTCTACTGGAGTGTCTGAAGACAGCTACAGTGTACTTATATCTAATAAATACATACATAAATAAATTAATAATTAAATAAACATTTTTTAAAAAGGATAAGAAAGAAAGAAAAATCAGGCAGTCCTGCCATCCTTATCACTGTCTGTCTGTCTGTCTGTCTGTCTGATCCTCTGGAACTGGATATGGGCCACCATATATTTGCTGGTAGTTTTTCCCAGGTTCTCTGGAAGAGGAGACAATGTTGTGAATTGTTGAGCCCTTTCAGTGGCCCCAACCATCTTTAAATTTTTATTGGTAAATGTGAGGCTGTATTTATGTACATCATATGCAGACCATAAGAGTGATTTAAATTCTCCAGAATCTGACACCCTCTTCTGGAGTGTCTGAAGACAGCTACAGTGTACTTATATCTAATAAATACATAAATAAATAAATAAATAAATAAATAAATAAATAAATAAATAAACATTTTTTAAACAGGATAAGTAAGAAAGAAAGACCAGGCAGGCCTGCCATTCTTATCTCTGTCTGTCTGTCTGTCTGTCTGATCCCTGGAACTGCAGATGGGCCACCATATAGTTGCTGGTAGTTGATCCCAGGTTCTCTGGAAGAGGAGACAAGCTGTTAATTGTTGAGCCCATTCTTTGGCCCCACCCATCTTTAAATTTTTAGAAGTATACTTGAGTCTGTGTTTATGTACATCATATGCAGACCATAAGAGGTATTTAGATTCTCCAGAATCTCACACCCTCTTCTGGAGTGTCTGAAGACAGCTACAGTGTACTTATATCTAATAAATAAATAAATAAATAAATAAATAAATAAATTAATTAATTAATTAATAAGTAAACATTTTTTCAAATGGATAAGAAAGAAAGAAAGACCAGGCAGGCCTGCCATCCTCATTTCTATCTGTCTGACTGTCTCTCTATATGATCCTTTGGAACTGAAGATAGGCCACTATATAGTTGCTGGTAGTTGATCCCAGGTTCTCTGGAAGAGGAGACAATGCTATTAATTGTTGAGCCCTTTCAGTGGCCCCACCCATCTTTAAATTTTTAGAAGTATATCTGAGGCTGTGTTTATGTACATCATATGCAGACCATAAGATGGTTTTAGATTCTTCAGAATCTGACACCCTCTTCTGGAGTGTCTGTAGATAGCTACAGAGTACTTATATATAATAAATACATAAATAAATAAACATTTTTTAAAAAGGACAAGAAAGAAAGAAAGACCTGGCAGGCCTGCCATTCTTATCTCTGTCTGTCTGTCTGTCTGTCTGTCTGTCTGTCTGTCTGATCCTCTGGTACTGGATATGGGCCACCATATAGTTGCTGGTAGTTTATCCAAGGTTCTCTGGAAGAGGAGACAATGCTGTAAATTATTGAGCCCTTTCAGTGGCCCCACCCTTCATTAAATTTTTATAAGTATATCTGAGGCTGTGTTTATGTACATCATATTCAGACCATAAGAGTGATTTAGATTCTCCAGAAACTGACACCCTCTTCTGGAGTGTCTGAAGACAGCTACAGTGTACGTAAATATAATAAATACATGAATAAATAAATAAATAAACATTTTTTAAAAAGGATAAGAAAGAAAGAAACACCAGGAAGTCCTGCCATTCTTATATCTGTCTGTCTGTCTGTCTATCTATATGATCCTTTGGAACTGGAGATAGGCCACCATATAGTTGCTGGTAGTTGATCCCAGGTTCTCTGGAAGAGGAGACAATGCTGTTAATTGTTTAGCCCTTTCAGTGGCCCCACCCAATTTAAATTTTTAGAAGGGTATGTGAGGCTGTGTTTATGTACATCATATGCAGACCATAAGAGGGATTTAGATTCTCCAGAATCTGACACCCTCTTCTGTATTTTCTGAAGACAGTTACAGTGTACTTATATCTAATAAATAAATAAATAAATAAATAAACATTTTTTAAAAAGGATAAGACAGAAAGAAAGACCAGGCAAGCCTGCCACCCTTATCTCTGTCTGTCTGTCTGTCTGTGTGATACCCTAGAACTGGAGATGGGCCACCATATAGTTGCTGGTAGTTTATCCAAGGTTCTGTGGAAGAGGAGACAATGCTGTTAATTGTTGAGCCCTTTCTGTGGCCCCACCCATCTTTAAAATTTTAGAAGTATATGTGAGGCTGTGTTTATGTACATCATATGCAGACCATAAGAGGGATTTAGATTCTCCAGAATCTGACACCCTCTTCTGGAGTGTCTGAAGACAGCTACAGTTTACTTATATCTAATAAATACATAAATAAATAAATAAATAAATAAATGAATAAATAAATAAATAAATAAATAAATAAATAAATAAATAAATAAATAAATAAACATTTTTTAAAAAGGATAAGAAAGTAAGAAAGACCGGGCAGGCCTGACACCCTTATCTCTGTCTGTCTGTCTGTCTGTCTGTCTGATACCCTGGAACTGTAGATGGGCCACCATAGTGTTGCTGGTAGTTGATCCCAGGTTCTCTGGAAGAGGATACAATGCTGTTAATTGTTGAGCCCTTTCAGTGGCGCCACCCATCTTTAAATATTTAGAAGTATATGTGAGGCTGTGTTTATGTACATCTTATGCAGACCATAAATGTGATTTAGATTCTCCAGAATCTGACACCCTCTTCTGGAGTGTCTGAAGACAGCTACAGTGTACTTATATCAAATAAATAAATAAATAAATAAATAAATAAATAAATAAATATTTTTTAAACAGGATAAGAAAGAAAGAAAAACCAGGCAGGCCTGCCATCCTTATCTCTGTCTGTCTTTCTGTCTGTCTACAGTCTGTCTGATCCCCTTGGACTCGAGATGGGCCACCATATAGTTGCTGGTAGTTGATCCCAGGTTCTCTGGAAGAGGAGACAATGCTGTTAATTTTTGAGCCCTTTCAGTGGCCCCACCCATCTTTAAATTTTTAGAAGTATATGTGAGGCTGTGTTCATGTACATCATATGCAGACCATAAGAGGGATATAGATTCTCCAGAATCTGAAACCCTCTTCTGGAGTGTCTGAAGACAGCTACACTGTACTTATATCTGATAAATAAATAAATAAATAAATAAATAAACAAATAAACAAATAAATAAACATTTTTTAAAAGGATAAGAAAGAAAGACAAATCAGGCAGGCCTGCCATCCTTATCTCTGTCTGTCTGTCTGTCTGTCTTATCCCCTGGAACTTGAGATGGGCCACCATATAGTTGCTGGTAGTTGATCCCAAGTTCTCTGGAAGAAGAGACAATGCTGTTAATTGTTGAGCCCTTTCAGTGGGCCCACCCATCTTTAAATTTTTAGAAGTATATGTGAGGCTGTGTTTATGTACATCATATGAAGACCATAAGAGGGATTTAGATTATCCAGAAGATGAGACCCTCTTCTAGAGTGTCTGAAGACAGCTACAGTGTACTTATTTCTAATAAATACATAAATAAATAAATAAATAAATAAATAAATAAACATTTTTTTAAAGTATAAGAAAGAAAGAAAGACCAGGCAGGCCTCCATCCTTATCTCTGTCTCTCTGTCTGTCTGTCTGATACCCTGGAACTGGAGATGGGCCACCATATAGTTGCTGGTAGTTTATCCAATGTTCTCTGGAAGAGGAGACAATGCTGTTAATTGTTGAGCCCTCTCAGTGGCCCCACCCATCTTTAAATTTTTAGAGGTAAATGTGAGGCTGTATTTATATACATCATATGCAGACCATAAGAGTGATTTAAATTCTCCAGAATCTGATACCCTCTTCTGGAGTGTGAAGACAGCTACAGTGTACTTATATCTAATAAATACATAAATATATAAATAAATAAATAAATAAACATTTTTTAAACAGGATAAGTAAGAAAGAAAGACCAGGCAGGCCTGCCATCCTTATCTCTGTCTGTCTGTCTGTCTGTCTGATCCCTGGAACTGCAGATGGGCCACCATATAGTTGCTGGTAGTTGATCCCAGGTTCTCTGGAAGAGGAGACAACGCTGTTAATTGTTGAGCCCATTCTTTGGCCCCACCCATCTTTAAATTTTTAGAAGTATACTTGAGTCTGTGTTTATGTACATCATATGCAGACCATAAGAGGTATTTAGATTCTCCTGAATCTCACACCCTCTTCTGGAGTGTCTGAAGACAGCTACAGTTTAATTATATCTAATAAATGCATAAATAAATAAATAAATAAATAAATGAATAAATAAATAAATAAACATTTTTTAAAAAGGATAAGAAAGTAAGAAAGACCGGGCAGGCCTGCCACCCTTATCTCTGTCTGTCTGTCTGTCTGTCTGTCTGATACCCTGGAACTGTAGATGGGCCACCATAGTTTTGCTGGTAGTTGATCCCAGGTTCTCTGGAAGAGGATACAATGCTGTTATTGTTGAGCCCTTTCAGTGGCGCCACCCATCTTTAAATATTTAGAAGTATATGTGAGGCTGTCTTTATGTACATCTTATGCAGACCATAAATGTGATTTAGATTCTCCAGAATCTGACACCCTCTACTGGAGTGTCTGAAGACAGCTACAGTGTACTTATATCAAATAAATAAATAAATAAATAAATAAATAAATAAATAAATAAATAAATAAACATTTTTTAAACAGGATAATAAATAAAGAGAGACCAGGCAGGCCTGCCATCCTTATCTCTGTCTGTCTTTCTGTCTGTCTACAGTCTGTCTGATCCCCTTGGACTCGAGATGGGCCACCATATAGTTGCTGGTAGTTGATCCCAGGTTCTCTGGAAGAGGAGACAATGCTGTTAATTTTTGAGCCCTTTCAGTGGCCCCACCCATATTTAAATTTTTAGAAGTATATGTGAGGCTGTGTTCATGTACATCATATGCAGACCATAAGAGGGATATAAATTCTCCAGAATCCGACACCCTCTTCTGGAGAGTCAGAAGACAGCTACAGTGTACTTATATCTGATAAATAAATAAATAAATAAATAAATAAACAAATAAACAAATAAACAAATAAATAAACATTTTTTTAAAAGGATAAGAAAGAAAGAAAAATCAGGCAGGCCTGCCATCCTTATCTCTGTCTGTCTGTCTGTCTGTCTTATACCCTGGAACTTGAGATGGGCCACCATATAGTTGCTGGTAGTTGATCCCATGTTCTCTGGAAGAAGAGACAATGCTGTTAATTGTTGAGCCCTTTCAGTGGGCCCACCCATTTTTAAATTTTTAGAAGTATATGTGAGGCTGTGTTTATGTACATCATATGAAGACCATAAGAGGGATTTACATTCTCCAGAAGATGAGACCCTCTTCTAGAGTGTCTGAAGACAGCTACATTGTACTTATTTCTAATAAATAAATAAATAAATAAATAAATAAATAAATAAATAAATAAACATTTTTTTAAAGTATAAGAAAGAAAGAAAGACCAGGCAGGCCTCCATCCTTATCTCTGTCTCTCTGTCTGTCTTTCTGATACCCTGGAACTGGAGATGGGCCACCATATAGTTGCTGGTAGTTTATCCAATGTTCTCTGGAAGAGGAGACAATGCTGTTAATTGTTGAGCCCTCTCAGTGGCCCCACCCATCTTTAAATTTTTAGAGGTAAATGTGAGGCTGTATTTATGTACATCATATGCAGACCATAAGAGTGATTTAAATTCTCCAGAATCTGTCACCCTCTTCTGGAGTGTCTGAAGACAGCTACAGTGAACTTATATCTAATAAATACATAAATAAATAAATAAATAAATAAATAAATAAATAAATAAATAAATAAACATTTTTTAAACAGGATAAGTAAGAAAGAAAGACCAGGCAGGCCTGCCATCCTTATCTCTGTCTGTCTGTCTGTCTGTCTGATCCCTGGAACTGCATATGGGCCACCATATAGTTGCTGGTAGTTGATCCCAGGTTCTCTGCAAGAGGAGACATCACTGTTAATTGTTGAGCCCATTCTTTGGCCCCACCCATCTTTAAATTTGTAGAAGTATACTTGAGTCTGTGTTTATGTACATCATATGCAGACCATAAGAGGTATTTAGATTCTCCAGAATCTCACACCCTTTTCTGGAGTGTCTGAAGACAGCTACAGTGTACTTATATCTAATAAATAAATGAATTAATTAATTAATTAATTAATAAGTAAACATTTTTTCAAATGGTTAAGAAAGAAAGAAAGACCAGGCAGGCCTGCCATCCTCATTTCTGTCTGTCTGTCTGTCTGTCTCTCTATATGATCCTTTGGAACTGAAGATAGGTCATCATATAGTTGCTGGTAGTTGATCCCAGGTTCTCTGGAAGAGGAGACAATGCTGTTAATTGTTGAGCCCTTTCAGTGGCCCCACCCATCTTTAAATTTTTAGAAGTATATCTGAGGCTGTGTTTATGTACATCATATGCAGACCATAAGATCGTTTTAGATTCTTCAGAATCTGACACCCTCTTCTGGAGTGTCTGTAGATAGCTACAGAGTACTTATATATAATAAATACATAAATAAATAAACATTTTTTAAAAAGGACAAGAAAGAAAGAAAGACCTGGCAGGCCTGCCATCCTTATCTCTGTCTGTCTGCCTGTCTGTCTGTCTGATCCTCTGGTACTGATATGGGCCACCATATAGTTGCTGGTAGTTTATCCAAGGTTCTCTGGAAGAGGAGACAATGCTGTAAATTATTGAGCCCTTTCAGTGGCCCCACCCTTCATTAAATTTTTATAAGTATATCTGAGGCTGTGTTTATGTACATCATATTCAGACCATAAGAGTGATTTAGATTCTCCAGAAACTGACACCCTCTTCTGGAGTGTCTGAAGACAGCTACAGTGTACGTAAATATAATAAATACATGAATAAATAAATAAATAAACATTTTTTAAAAAGGATAAGAAAGAAAGAAACACCAGGAAGTCCTGCCATTCTTATCTCTGTCTGTCTGTCTGTCTATCTATATGATCCTTTGGAACTGGAGATAGGCCACCATATAGTTGCTGGTAGTTGATCCCAGGTTCTCTGGAAGAGGAGACAATACTGTTAATTGTTGAGCCCTTTCAGTGGCCCCACCCATCTTTAAATTTTTAGAAGGTTATGTGAGGCTGTGTTTATGTACATCATATGCAGACCATAAGAGGGATTTAGATTCTCCAGAATCTGACACCCTCTTCTGTATTTTCTGAAGACAGCTACAGTGTACTTATATCTAATAAATACATAAATAAATAAATAAATAAATAAATAAATAAATAAATAAATAAACATTTTTTAAAAAGGATAGGACAGAAAGAAAGACCAGGCAAGCCTGCCACCCTTATCTCTGTCTGTCTGTCTGTCTGTGTTATACCCTAGAACTGGAGATGGGCCACCATATAGTTGCTGGTAGTTTATCCAAGGTTCTCTGGAAGAGGAGACAATGCTGTTAATTGTTGAGCCCTTTCTGTGGCTCCACCCATCTTTAAAATTTTAGAACTATATGTGAGGCTGTGTTTATGTACATCATATGCAGACCATAAGAGGGATTTAGATTTTCCAGAATCTGACACCCTCTTCTGGAGTGTCTGAAGACAGCTACAGTTTACTTATATCTAATAAATACATAAATAAATAAATAAATAAATAAATAAATGAATAAATAAATAAATAAATAAATAAACATTTTTTTTAAAAGGATAAGAAAGTAAGAAAGACCGGGCAGGCCTGCCACCCTTATCTCTGTCTGTCTGTCTATCTGTCTGTCTGATACCCTGGAACTGTAGATGGGCCACCATAGTGTTGCTGGTAGTTGATCCCAGGTTCTCTGGAAGAGGATACAATGCTGTTAATTGTTGAGCCCTATCAGTGGCGCCACCCATCTTTAAATATTTAGAAGTATATGTGAGGCTGTGTTTATGTACATCTTATGCAGACCATAAATGTGATTTAGATTCTCCAGAATCTGACACCCTCTTCTGGAGTGTCTGAAGACAGCTACAGTGTACTTATATTAAATAAATAAATAAATAAATAAATAAATAAATAAATAAATAAATAAATAAATAAACATTTTTTAAACAGGATAAGAAAGAAAGAAAGACCAGGCAGGCCTGCCATCCTTATCTCTGTCTGTCTTTCTGTCTGTCTACAGTCTGTCTGATCCCCTTGGACTCGAGATGGGCCACCATATAGTTGCTGGTAGTTGATCCCAGGTTCTCTGGAAGAGGAGACAATGCTGTTAATTTTTGAGCCCTTTCAGTGGCCCCACCCATCTTTAAATTTTTAGAAGTATATGTGAGGCTGTGTTCATGTACATCATATGCAGACCATAAGAGGGATATAGATTCTCCAGAATCTGACACCCTCTTCTGGAGAGTCTGAAGACAGCTACAGTGTACTTATATCCGATAAATAAATAAATAAATAAATAAACAAATAAACAAATAAATAAACATTTTTTTAAAAGGATAAGAAAGAAAGAAAAATCAGGCAGGCCTGCCATCCTTATCTCTGTCTGTCTGTCTGTCTGTCTTATCCCCTGGAACTTGAGATGGGCCACCATATAGTTGCTGGTAGTTGATCCCACGTTCTCTGGAAGAAGAGACAATGCTGTTAATTGTTGAGCCCTTTCAGTGGGCCCACCCATCTTTAAATTTTTAGAAGTATATATGAGGCTGTGTTTATGTACATCATATGAAGACCATAAGAGGGATTTAGATTCTCCAGAAGATGAGACCCTCTTCTAGAGTGTCTGAAGACAGCTACAGTGTACTTATATCTAATAAATACATAAATAAAAATAAATAAATAAATGAATAAATAAAATTTTTTCAACAGTATAATAAAGAAAGAAAGACCAGGCACGCCTGCCATCCTTATCTCTGTCTGTCTGTCTGTCTGTCTGATCCCCTGGAACTGGAGATGGGCCACCATATAGTTGCTGGTAGTTCATCCCAGGTTCTCTGGAAGAGGAGACAATGCTGTTAATTGTTGAGCCCTTTCTTTAGTGACCCCACCCATCTTTAAATTTTTAGAAGTATATGTGAGGCTGTGTTTATGTACATCATATGCAGACCATAAGAGGGATTTAGATTCTCCAGAATCTGACACCCTCTTCTGGAGTGTCTGAAGACAGCTACAGTGTACTTATATCTAAAAAATACATAAATAAATAAATAAACATTTTTTAAAAAGGATAAGAAAGAAAGAAAGACCAGGCAGGCCTGCCATCCTTATCTCTGTCTTTCTGTCTGTCTGTTTGTCTGTCTGATCCCCTGAAACTGGAGATGGGCCAACATATAGTTGCTGGTAGTTGATCCCAGGTTCTCTGGAAGAGGAGACAATGCTGTTAATTGTTGGTTCCTTTCAGTGGCCCCAACCATCTTTAAATTTTTAGAAGAATATGTGAGGCTGTGTTTATGTACATCATATGCAGAACATAAATGGGATTTACGTTCTGCAGAATCAAACACCCTCTTCTGGAGAGTCTGAAGATAGCTATAGTGTACTTATATCTAATAAATACATAAGTAAATAAATAAACCTTTTTTAAAATGATAAGAAAGAAAGAAAGACCAGGCAGGCCTGCCATCCTTATCTCTGTCTGTCTGTCTGTGTGTCTGTCTGATCCCCTGGAACTGGAGATGGGCCACCATATAATTACTGGTTATTGATCCCAGGTTCTCTGGAAGAGGAGACAATGCTGTTAATTGTTGATCCCTTTTAGTGGCCCCACCCATCTTTAAATTTTTAGAAGTATATGTGAGGCTGTGTTTATGTACATCATATGCAGACCATAAGAGGGATTTAGATTTTCCAGAATCTGACAACCTCTTCTGGAGTGTCTGAAGACAAGTATTGTGTACTTATATCTAATAAATACATTAAAAATAAATAAATAAATAAATAAATAAATAAAAATAAATAAATAAACATTTTTTTTAAACGGAGAAGAAAGAAAGAAAGACCATGCAGGCCTGCCATCCTTATCACTTTCTGTCTGTCTGTCTGTCTGTCTGATCCCCTGTAACTGGAGATGGGACACCATATAGTTGCTGGTAGTTGATCCCAGGTTCTCTGGAAAAGGAGACAATGCTGTTAATTGTTGAGCCCTTTCAGTGGCCCCACCCATCTTTAAATTTTTAGAAGTATATGTGAGGCTATGTTTATGTACATCAAATGCAGACCATAAGAGGGATTTAGATTCTCCAGCATATGACACCCTCTTCTGGAGTGTCTGAAGACAGCTACAGTGTACTTATGTCTAATAAATACATAAATAAACAAATAAACATTTTTAAATAAGGATAATAAAGAAAGAAAATACAGGCAGGCCTTCCATCCTTATATCTGTCTGTCTGTCTGTCTGTCTGATTCCCTGGAACTGGAGATGGGCCACCATATAGTGGCTGGTAGTTGATCCAGGTTCTCTGGAAGAGGAGACAATGCTGTTAATTGTTGAGCCCTTTCAGTGGCCCCACCCATCTTTAAATTTTTAGAAGGTTATGTGAGGCTGTGTTTATGTACATCATATGCAGACCATAAGAGGGATTTAGATTCTCCAGAATCTGACACCCTCTTCTGTATTTTCTGAAGACAGCTACAGTGTACTTATATCTAATAAATACATAAATAAATGAATAAATAAATAAATAAATAAATAAATAAATAAACATTTTTTAAAAAGGATAGGACAGAAAGAAAGACCAGGCAAGCCTGCCACCCTTATCTCTGTCTGTCTGTCTGTCTGTGTTATACCCTAGAACTGGAGATGGGCCACCATATAGTTGCTGGTAGTTTATCCAAGGTTCTCTGGAAGAGGAGACAATGCTGTTAATTGTTGAGCCCTTTCTGTGGCTCCACCCATCTTTAAAATTTTAGAAGTATATGTGAGGCTGTGTTTATGTACATCATATGCAGACCATAAGAGGGATTTAGATTCTCCAGAATCTGACACCCTCTTCTGGAGTGTCTGAAGACAGCTACAGTTTACTTATATCTAATAAATACATAAATAAATAAATAAATAAATGAATAAATAAATAAATAAATAAATAAATAAATAAATAAACATTTTTTTAAAAGGATAAGAAAGTAAGAAAGACCGGGCAGGCCTGCCACCCTTATCTCTGTCTGTCTGTCTATCTGTCTGTCTGATACCCTGGAACTGTAGATGGGCCACCATAGTGTTGCTGGTAGTTGATCCCAGGTTCTCTGGAAGAGGATACAATGCTGTTATTGTTGAGCCCTTTCAGTGGCGCCACCCATCTTTAAATATTTAGAAGTATATGTGAGGCTGTCTTTATGTACATCTTATGCAGACCATAAATGTGATTTAGATTCTCCAGAATCTGACACCCTCTTCTGGAGTGTCTGAAGACAGCTACAGTGTACTTATATTAAATAAATAAATAAATAAATAAATAAATAAATAAATAAATAAATAAATAAACATTTTTTAAACAGGATAAGAAAGAAAGAAAGACCAGGCAGGCCTGCCATCCTTATCTCTGTCTGTCTTTCTGTCTGTCTACAGTCTGTCTGATCCCCTTGGACTCGAGATGGGCCACCATATAGTTGCTGGTAGTTGATCCCAGGTTCTCTGGAAGAGGAGACAATGCTGTTAATTTTTGAGCCCTTTCAGTGGCCCCACCCATCTTTAAATTTTTAGAAGTATATGTGAGGCTGTGTTCATGTACATCATATGCAGACCATAAGAGGGATATAGATTCTCCAGAATCTGACACCCTCTTCTGGAGAGTCTGAAGACAGCTACAGTGTACTTATATCCGATAAATAAATAAATAAATAAATAAACAAATAAACAAATAAATAAACATTTTTTTAAAAGGATAAGAAAGAAAGAAAAATCAGGCAGGCCTGCCATCCTTATCTCTGTCTGTCTGTCTGTCTGTCTTATTCCCTGGAACTTGAGATGGGCCACCATATAGTTGCTGGTAGTTGATCCCATGTTCTCTGGAAGAAGAGACAATGCTGTTAATTGTTGAGCCCTTTCAGTGGGCCCACCCATCTTTAAATTTTTAGAAGTATATGTGAGGCTGTGTTTATGTACATCATATGAAGACCATAAGAGGGATTTAGATTCTCCAGAAGATGAGACCCTCTTCTAGAGTGTCTGAAGACAGCTACAGTGTACTTATATCTAATAAATACATAAATAAAAATAAATAAATAAATAAATAAATAAAATTTTTTCAACAGTATAATAAAGAAAGAAAGACCAGGCACGCCTGCCATCCTTATCTCTGTCTGTCTGTCTGTCTGTCTGATCCCCTGGAACTGGAGATGGGCCACCATATAGTTGCTGGTAGTTCATCCCAGGTTCTCTGGAAGAGGAGACAATGCTGTTAATTGTTGAGCCCTTTCTTTAGTGACCCCACCCATCTTTAAATTTTAGAAGTATATGTGAGGCTGTGTTTATGTACATCATATGCAGACCATAAGAGGGATTTAGATTCTCCAGAATCTGACACCCTCTTCTGGAGTGTCTGAAGACAGCTACAGTGTACTTATATCTAAAAAATACATAAATAAATAAATAAACATTTTTTAAAAAGGATAAGAAAGAAAGAAAGACCAGGCAGGCCTGCCATCCGTATCTCTGTCTTTCTGTCTGTCTGTTTGTCTGTCTGATCCCCTGAAACTGGAGATGGGCCAACATATAGTTGCTGGTAGTTGATCCCAGGTTCTCTGGAAGAGGAGACAATGCTGTTAATTGTTGGTTCCTTTCAGTGGCCCCAACCATCTTTAAATTTTTAGAAGAATATGTGAGGCTGTGTTTATGTACATCATATGCAGAACATAAATGGGATTTACGTTCTGCAGAATCAAACACCCTCTTCTGGAGAGTCTGAAGATAGCTATAGTGTACTTATATCTAATAAATACATAAGTAAATAAATAAACCTTTTTTAAAATGATAAGAAAGAAAGAAAGACCAGGCAGGCCTGCCATCCTTATCTCTGTCTGTCTGTCTGTGTGTCTGTCTGATCCCCTGGAACTGGAGATGGGCCACCATATAATTACTGGTTATTGATCCCAGGTTCTCTGGAAGAGGAGACAATGCTGTTAATTGTTGATCCCTTTTAGTGGCCCCACCCATCTTTAAATTTTTAGAAGTATATGTGAGGCTGTGTTTATGTACATCATATGCAGACCATAAGAGGGATTTAGATTTTCCAGAATCTGACAACCTCTTCTGGAGTGTCTGAAGACAAGTATTGTGTACTTATATCTAATAAATACATTAAAAATAAATAAATAAATAAATAAAAATAAATAAATAAACATTTTTTTTAAACGGAGAAGAAAGAAAGAAAGACCAGGCAGGCCTGCCATCCTTATCTCTGTCTGTCTGTCTGTGTGTCTGTCTGATCCCCTGGAACTGGAGATGGGCCACCATATAATTACTGGTTATTGATCCCAGGTTCTCTGGAAGAGGAGACAATGCTGTTAATTGTTGATCCCTTTTAGTGGCCCCACCCATCTTTAAATTTTTAGAAGTATATGTGAGGCTGTGTTTATGTACATCATATGCAGACCATAAGAGGGATTTAGATTTTCCAGAATCTGACAACCTCTTCTGGAGTGTCTGAAGACAAGTATTGTGTACTTATATCTAATAAATACATTAAAAATAAATAAATAAATAAATAAAAATAAATAAATAAACATTTTTTTTAAACGGAGAAGAAAGAAAGAAAGACCATGCAGGCCTGCCATCCTTATCACTTTCTGTCTGTCTGTCTGTCTGTCTGATCCCCTGTAACTGGAGATGGGACACCATATAGTTGCTGGTAGTTGATCCCAGGTTCTCTGGAAAAGGAGACAATGCTGTTAATTGTTGAGCCCTTTCAGTGGCCCCACCCATCTTAAAATTTTTAGAAGTATATGTGAGGCTATGTTTATGTACATCAAATGCAGACCATAAGAGGGATTTAGATTCTCCAGCATATGACACCCTCTTCTGGAGTGACTGAAGACAGCTACAGTGTACTTATGTCTAATAAATACATAAATAAACAAATAAACATTTTTAAATAAGGATAATAAAGAAAGAAAATCCAGGCAGGCCTTCCATCCTTATATCTGTCTGTCTGTCTGTCTGTCTGATTCCCTGGAACTGGAGATGGGCCACCATATAGTTGCTGGTAGTTGATCCAGGTTCTCTGGAAAGGAGACAATGCTGTTAATTGTTGAGCCCTTTCAGTGGCCCCACCCATCTTTAAATTTTTAGAAGGTTATGTGAGGCTGTGTTTATGTACATCATATGCAGACCATAAGAGGGATTTAGATTCTCCAGAATCTGACACCCTCTTCTGGAGTGTCTGAAGACAGCTACAGTTTACTTATATCTAATAAATACATAAATAAATAAATAAATAAATAAATGAATAAATAAATAAATAAATAAATAAACATTTTTTTAAAAGGATAAGAAAGTAAGAAAGACCGGGCAGGCCTGCCACCCTTATCTCTGTCTGTCTGTCTATCTGTCTGTCTGATACCTTGGAACTGTAGATGGGCCACCATAGTGTTGCTGGTAGTTGATCCCAGTTTCTCTGGAAGAGGATACAATGCTGTTAATTGTTGAGCCCTTTCAGTGGCGCCACCCATCTTTAAATATTTAGAAGTATATGTGAGGCTGTGTTTATGTACATCTTATGCAGACCATAAATGTGATTTAGATTCTCCAGAATCTGACACACTCTTCTGGAGTGTCTGAAGACAGCTACAGTGTACTTATATTAAATAAATAAATAAATAAATAAATAAATAAATAAATAAATAAATAAATAAACATTTTTTAAACAGGATAAGAAAGAAAGAAAGACCAGGCAGGCCTGCCATCCTTATCTCTGTCTGTCTTTCTGTCTGTCTACAGTCTGTCTGATCCCCTTGGACTCGAGATGGGCCACCATATAGTTGCTGGTAATTGATCCCAGGTTCTCTGGAAGAGGAGACAATGCTGTTAATTTTTGAGCCCTTTCAGTGGCCCCACCCATCTTTAAATTTTTAGAAGTATATGTGAGGCTGTGTTCATGTACATCATATGCAGACCATAAGAGGGATATAGATTCTCCAGAATCTGACACCCTCTTCTGGAGAGTCTGAAGACAGCTACAGTGTACTTATATCCGATAAATAAATAAATAAATAAATAAATAAATAAACAAATAAACAAATAAATAAACATTTTTTTAAAAGGATAAGAAAGAAAGAAAAATCAGGCAGGCCTGCCATCCTTATCTCTGTCTGTCTGTCTGTCTGTCTTATCCCCTGGAACTTGAGATGGGCCACCATATAGTTGCTGGTAGTTGATCCCACGTTCTCTGGAAGAAGAGACAATGCTGTTAATTGTTGAGCCCTTTCAGTGGGCCCACCCATCTTTAAATTTTTAGAAGTATATGTGAGGCTGTGTTTATGTACATCATATGAAGACCATAAGAGGGATTTAGATTCTCCAGAAGATGAGACCCTCTTCTAGAGTGTCTGAAGACAGCTACAGTGTACTTATATCTAATAAATACATAAATAAAAATAAATAAATAAATAAATAAATAAAATTTTTTCAACAGTATAATAAAGAAAGAAAGACCAGGCACGCCTGCCATCCTTATCTCTGTCTGTCTGTCTGTCTGTCTGATCCCCTGGAACTGGAGATGGGCCACCATATAGTTGCTGGTAGTTCATCCCAGGTTCTCTGGAAGAGGAGACAATGCTGTTAATTGTTGAGCCCTTTCTTTAGTGACCCCACCCATCTTTAAATTTTAGAAGTATATGTGAGGCTGTGTTTATGTACATCATATGCAGTCCATAAGAGGGATTTAGATTCTCCAGAATCTGACACCCTCTTCTGGAGTGTCTGAAGACAGCTACAGTGTACTTATATCTAAAAAATACATAAATAAATAAATAAACATTTTTAAAAAAGGATAAGAAAGAAAGAAAGACCAGGCAGGCCTGCCATCCGTATCTCTGTCTTTCTGTCTGTCTGTTTGTCTGTCTGATCCCCTGAAACTGGAGATGGGCCAACATATAGTTGCTGGTAGTTGATCCCAGGTTCTCTGGAAGAGGAGACAATGCTGTTAATTGTTGGTTCCTTTCAGTGGCCCCAACCATCTTTAAATTTTTAGAAGAATATGTGAGGCTGTGTTTATGTACATCATATGCAGAACATAAATGGGATTTACGTTCTGCAGAATCAAACACCCTCTTCTGGAGAGTCTGAAGATAGCTATAGTGTACTTATATCTAATAAATACATAAGTAAATAAATAAACCTTTTTTAAAATGATAAGAAAGAAAGAAAGACCAGGCAGGCCTGCCATCCTTATCTCTGTCTGTCTGTCTGTGTGTCTGTCTGATCCCCTGGAACTGGAGATGGGCCACCATATAATTACTGGTTATTGATCCCAGGTTCTCTGGAAGAGGAGACAATGCTGTTAATTGTTGATCCCTTTTAGTGGCCCCACCCATCTTTAAATTTTTAGAAGTATATGTGAGGCTGTGTTTATGTACATCATATGCAGACCATAAGAGGGATTTAGATTTTCCAGAATCTGACAACCTCTTCTGGAGTGTCTGAAGACAAGTATTGTGTACTTATATCTAATAAATACATTAAAAATAAATAAATAAATAAATAAAAATAAATAAATAAACATTTTTTTTAAACGGAGAAGAAAGAAAGAAAGACCAGGCAGGCCTGCCATCCTTATCTCTGTCTGTCTGTCTGTGTGTCTGTCTGATCCCCTGGAACTGGAGATGGGCCACCATATAATTACTGGTTATTGATCCCAGGTTCTCTGGAAGAGGAGACAATGCTGTTAATTGTTGATCCCTTTTAGTGGCCCCACCCATCTTTAAATTTTTAGAAGTATATGTGAGGCTGTGTTTATGTACATCATATGCAGACCATAAGAGGGATTTAGATTTTCCAGAATCTGACAACCTCTTCTGGAGTGTCTGAAGACAAGTATTGTGTACTTATATCTAATAAATACATTAAAAATAAATAAATAAATAAATAAAAATAAATAAATAAACATTTTTTTTAAACGGAGAAGAAAGAAAGAAAGACCATGCAGGCCTGCCATCCTTATCACTTTCTGTCTGTCTGTCTGTCTGTCTGATCCCCTGTAACTGGAGATGGGACACCATATAGTTGCTGGTAGTTGATCCCAGGTTCTCTGGAAAAGGAGACAATGCTGTTAATTGTTGAGCCCTTTCAGTGGCCCCACCCATCTTAAAATTTTTAGAAGTATATGTGAGGCTATGTTTATGTACATCAAATGCAGACCATAAGAGGGATTTAGATTCTCCAGCATATGACACCCTCTTCTGGAGTGACTGAAGACAGCTACAGTGTACTTATGTCTAATAAATACATAAATAAACAAATAAACATTTTTAAATAAGGATAATAAAGAAAGAAAATCCAGGCAGGCCTTCCATCCTTATATCTGTCTGTCTGTCTGTCTGTCTGATTCCCTGGAACTGGAGATGGGCCACCATATAGTTGCTGGTAGTTGATCCAGGTTCTCTGGAAAGGAGA